>NC_079882.1:9696969-10000000 GCF_029227915.1 Hydractinia symbiolongicarpus | reverse complement strand
CATCTTTTATCTTTTCTGACCCCGGGACGATCGCCGTCTCGGGGTCAGAAAAGGTACAAGATGCCCTGAGGACGAGGTTGAGCAGAACGGTTATTTTAAAAAAAGATGAATGGTCAACTTTTTAAATTGCAGGGCAGATTTGACTCAAAATCCTGAAGGATATTTTAGCCGGCTGTCTCTAATGCAAACTGGAAGGGCTATTTGCCCAAAAAATGCTGACATCAGTATAAAATTGCTAAATTTTTTGTTTTTAGCATTCTGCCAACTATGTAAAGAAGCAAGTAAAGACGGTACCTCAGTGCCTTATTTACCCGAACTAACAGTCTTCGTATTTTTTAGTTTATTCATGAGTGACTACCCTGTCTTAAAAATTGTAAATTTGAAATGGTCAAACGAACTGCGAGCAATCGAGTAATTCCATACAGATCCTGAAACAAGTTCCGCTTTGATACGGTTGAATAGCTTAAAGAACAAAGCATGTCTTAAACGTTATGCTAGATGGCAAGCTTGTGAAGAAATCAGTGCAAATTTAACAAGCAAGTTCGCCATTTCTTTATTTTCACATTCTTTGTTACAGCATTGGAAATAAAGCGAGGCCAACCGCTTAAAATATTTTGCAACTTTACTCCGTGAGATATCGGGAATTAACCAAAAAACTACAACTTTTTCGGAACGAAATACATTATTTACTGACAAGAAATTATACGTTGAGTCTCAAAAAAAATACGTTCCAAAATGTCGACGAAACTCAGCAAAGTCAAATCCTCCCTATTTACTATCTCTGTAAAGGCGAAAGTCCACTATGTTTTTAGCACGTCGGCTGATGACTCGCGCATCACAGTGCTTTTTTATTGTGTCACATTTAGAAAGCGCTTTTATTCGTTCGTATTAAAAGTCAAATTTCGATTTTGAAGTTTTTATGAGCGCTACAGTGAGTACTGACGTAACTACATAAATTAAACCAATGAATTAAGCCAAAATAAATGTTTTAATCGCCACCATTTTGAATTTGTTCACGTATTTCCGTTTCCAGTAGACAATGTGCTGCTCGTACGCATGACCGCGCAGCGCTAAGCACGTCGTGCTGTGCGATCAAAGTGGACTTTTACCTTTATTTAAGCGAAAATGTTTTTTAAGAGAATCGAATTACATTTTTCAACAAAAAATAATCTGTGGTATCATAGGTAAACTAATGCAAATTATTCCCAACAATCAGACTGAGAGAAAAATACTACTGATTAAAAACACAAAATGACTGGGTTAATAAAATTCACCATTAAATACACCAGGTGGAATATAAATAGTAACTGACCTAAAATGTAGGGGCGTATAAAAGTTGCAAGCATGATAGCTTGACGATGACATGTTACGTTTCACATTCTGTTAGTCGTACAGCATGTCGTTATTTTAATCGATCTTGACGGTAGAATATATCTTCCTCACAAACAAGCTAGTTCCCACGTAACCGAACGTTCCTAAAATAAATAGTTATATAAAAATATTACGAAGCTATATCTTGTGTTTCTTTAGAAAGACTTTTGCAGCAGAAGATTTTCTTTTCTCTTTCAAAACCTTTTAATTTACCAATCGTGAAAATTAGTTGCGCGAATTCCATCATACAAGATCAGTCATGGGTGGGAAAAGAGAAAACCTCAAACGATACATGCCACTAACTACGCATGGGGTGCCAAAACTACATAAATATGGGCAGCAATAACCCGCTGGCGAGAGGAGAATTTACACACAAAAAAGGTTTTTAGACTCATATGATTCGACTTACCACATATTATTCCTAGCGCCAAACTAAACAGCGCCATGTAACCGAAATAAAACACAGTTTGAAATAATCCATACATCCTAAAAATAACAAAAGGAGGAGTTTGATCCATAAGATCATCATTACTAGATTAACTCCGAGGAGGAGGTTCATCACTATAGTTAACGGTTTGAAGTCTAGGAATTTTGACTTACTTTGTTTTGAAAAAGAAATAATAAAAAGAATAAATATAAACATATAGAGCAGTGGATGCAGCAGAAAGGAAACTCGTCCATTGCCTAAAAAAACAAGTAATTAATTATTAATTTCAGACATTTACATTCGAAGTTAGATGTTACCTAGCAACTCTAGATTGTAGTATGAAGGTTGCTACAGGCAACTATTATGTCTGATGAACACGTGTTCTAAAAAAACAAAATTCATACCATCGGTAATCCTCCGCATTGAGTAGGAAATAGGAGCAAACGATAGTGACGCATACAGTGACGATCGTCAAGATGGCGAACACCAGTAACATAAAACCATATACATAATAAATCTTGTAAGCCCAAAACGAGGTGAAAATAAAATACATTTCAATGAATATTGAACCGAATGGCAAAATACCACCAAGCAAAACAATCACACTGGGTTCCATAAACCATTTCTTTTCAGGGATAGGTCTTGCTACTGGATTCACACGACATGGGTTGTTAGGCTGACCGTATATGTTTCGTCCAAGAACAGTCCCTACTAATGTTAGGGGTAGGATGACAAACAGACAGATACTGGTGATGGCAACCATTGTGCCAAATGGTATTGCTCTCGACGCACCATAGTACATCGCAATGAAGTTCACAAAAAATGTTGAACCGCACACCAAACCAGGAAGTAAAAACGCACTAACGGCCATTTGCCGAATCCATTCTTTACCTAAGAGTAAAAAAATAAAATATGAATCGCCACAAAAGCTTTTTAGAGCATAAAACCATTACAGTATGATATTCCAACGTACACAGTGCCTAACATTAACAGTACTGAGAACTTATCCTGGCAAATTTTAATTCAAAAAACTCAATCAAGTAAAAGTGAACCAATATTTATAAGAAAAGATCTCATTTCAATCACACCAAAAACTTACCTCCAAGTCTGGAGTACAAACTGCCACCAAAGAACCCATTCACAGGACTTGTAGCAGCGTAAACAAAAATAATAGTACTCATGATGGAGCCACGTCTGAAATAAAAATATTAGCACGTGTCAAAGTAAACAGGTAAAAATGTTAGGTATAGCAACACCCATACAAGTTCGCTACCACTTACCCCATGTAGAGATCTCCCATGATGACTAAAATTATGACGATGACGGTTACAGCGACTAAATGGTACCCACAACCAATCAGTGAAGATAGAAACGTTGGCAGTGCTGGCATGCGAAAAACATCTCCGTGTACCTGCTTCCAGCCATATTCATCACCCAAATCTCGCTCCTGACAAAACAAAAAACAATGTTATATACTGCAGCTTTCCTACTCGTGGGGTGCAATGATATACACATAAAATACAGAGCAGTATAAATATTGTGCATTGAAAAGTTAAATACCATATCATCAAGATCGTCTTCTTTACTGTATCTTGCATAATCTTTTCTCAATGTTCTCATTAAAATCATGCTAACTAACCCGACCAAGAAAATAACCATCATAAATGAGTTGAAGATGGAAAACCAATGAATCTAAGGTTAAAATATTGTGAAATATATTTTCAAGTTTTCTTCTTGTTTTATATATACACATTTAAAAAAAAAAGAAATTGTTGGAGAAATTGATGTTTCCACTGTAATCATGATTAGTGTAGGTGTTGTTGCAAGAGAAAATCCATGCGAAATCCACTGAACAGGCAGAAAAAGCCCACGTTATGTTGAAAATGACTTACCCTATGTTGGAAAAAACCTGGATCTAAATATTTGTCATATCTGTCAGCAAATTTCACAGTAGATGGTTTCCAATGGACCTGCAACAATAAAGATACCCACGTAGAATAAAATCCAATAAATGAATTTACCTGCTAAGCAACAATCCCTTCTAATACACAACATTTCAAAAACTCCAAACAATCCATACATACATGTACAAAATGTGTTAAAATTACAGCTTTTCCATCATCACCAAAAAATGTCAGCAAAATTTCAAGAATTGCACTTTCTTTCTTTTTAAATTTTATGCTTTGAATTTAAAAGAATTCTCAGCAACATTAAAATTGCTGTGTATGAATTTCTAAACCATCTGACCTTGGGTAGTGATGTTTTGACAGCGTTATTGTTACTGTCTCCTTAATTTTTAGTGTGTACTAATAAACCTCCTTCTCCAGCAGAGATCAATAATAAAACTCTTTAAAACATTAGAATCTGAAATCTTGGCACTTTGTCAAATTTCAGGTGAGGATTTCGAAAATTAAGTATATTAAAAAAAAAATAAGAAAATGCTGTGCCACATGAAAGAAAACTACTACTGTGGAATGGGTTAATGGTTAAACCTAAAAGAAAGTCATGAACAAACCTCGTATGTAAACGGAATTTCTGAGCCCTTCGTTAACTTCACTTTATGTTCACTGGTCAGATTCACTTCCACAATCTAAAATATTTAAAAATCCATCATAAAAACACAACTGCAACTATATTATAAGAACACAAAAGCAAATGCTACCACAGTAAATTCTCTTTTGTTAAATATCTCTCGCAAGTGTATGAGTTAGAAAATCCATGGCATTTCTTAACATCACTTAAAATTACTTACCATGTTGTCATTGTAACCAATCTCAAACTTTTTATGCGTCCATAAAAATAAGTCTTCTCCATGTTCACCTACTTCACCAACTATACCTGAATATTTATTTTTACGAAAGTCAGTACAAAAGCAGAAGCAAAATTTAAGTACCATCTTAAGGGAATTAATTTTTGTGAATTTCGCAAGCTTGTGTCAATTTCACAAAAATAAGTTCCCGCAAAACTATTAACAAACTTGCTATTCGCAAAATTCACGAAAATTAATTCCAGCATAATTTAAATATTTTTTCCTTTTTGAAAAATTATTTACATTAATTTTTTTTCCTGATTCACCTAAAACTACATAATAATATATGTAAATTTCAACTTCAGCAGTCTTTATTTAATGTCTCCAACATAAACACTCTTGAAAAATGGTATAAATTGAGAAACAAAATCCCTTTTTCACAAAATTCGCAAAATTAAATTCTTGCAAAATATTAGAACATGTTAAACTACGTAAAAATAAGTTCTCAAGAAAATTTAAATTTATTTTCAAAAAGCTTCTTTTTTCCAAGATAATAACAGAAGGCATAAAACTGTGTAGTATGAAATGTATGTTGTTTTAGAAACTAAAGTTGAAGTATTTTAAGCATGCTTTCGGGTCAACTGTCTGGCATAGACATGAAACGTAAATAATGGGTAACAGTTAAAAAAAACTTACCCCAAATTGGCAGATCATCTATAAAATAACAAAATGAAAAAGTTAGATTGTTGAGATTTTGACATGACAATGCAAACATTGTTAGAAAATGCAAACATAGCAGACAACTGAGCACTTACCAATATACATTTGATACCAATAACGATTCTTTAAGGCATATGCAAATGCTTCGTAATCTTGTTCATTTAATTGCACCGAACAGAATTTTGTCAGTGGGGTTTCCTCTGAAAAATTATGTCAAATACAAATATAATTTTTGTGTCTACATCATTCCTATAAATAATAGTTACAAAAAACAAGGTTCTTACTTTTGAAAATAACATCTAAGCCACTAAACTCTAGTTCAACTCCTTGGAGTGCTTCACCTAACGTTTCATGATAATGGCTGATGGTTTTCTTGTCACCTTTACAGAAAGGCAAGGAGTAATATTCATATGTCTCTTGTCTATTGTGATATGGACCAACTGTGTTCATCCAAATAATGACTTCCTCATCAACTGTATACTAAAAGGAAAGCTTGAGTGATCATCATCTCTTATAATAAAACGACTATGTCTGTCCATCTGTGACAAGCTAAGTGGGTGTGTCCATTTTTCATTAATGTAGCCAAAAAAATTATGTCTTATTTGTTAACTGCCCAGACTTTACAGCCAACCATTCATTTAATAAGATTAGTATATCCATTGCATTGCACTTTTAATTTTAAGGATAAATAACTTAGAAACAGCTAGAAATAACTGACGTCATCTCCTGCATGGGTTAAGTAGGGACTACCTAAACCAATTTTATGTCCAATTCTTAAAGCTTGGTCAATGAACTAGTTTTGAAACTGATGGGTTGATGACGTCATCAACAAACCTTTAAAACCTCAAAGTCTCTGCAACCATTCATCAAATGAACATTTTATTAATCAGAGTTTTAAGCCCTATACAATGGAAGTAACTGTAAAACAAATTTCTAAAATTGTTTGTTAAAAGCACATGATCCTAGCAAGACGTCAATACATTACAATGATGTTGGAATCATTATAAATTATGTAAAATCACCCATCACCACTCTGATAAATGATCTCCATTTAGCATTTAATCATGAAAATTGAAATGTACTGTGGGTTTTGCTTCCAAATGGAACTATACTTGTAAATGCTTTACATATTTTAATTATCATATCAACTCTATACAACAGAATCAAATGTCAACTAGCTCCTCCGAAAAAATAAATATTTTACACCGCCTCATTGTTTCACATTTTATACAAATTGAAAAGATCATTGATCGTTTCAAGATCGTATCAATAGCTTAAATCCCTCACCCATTAGGGAAAGATATATTTTTAAAAAATTCCACAATTTACTAGGACAGCATAGCCAAATTGAGGCCATTTCTTGAATAAAACTATGCCACATAAAGCACCGGCTAAAAAAATTACGAGTGCTATGGTGTGCGAAAAATCACACTCGTAAGCAAAATTTACAAGTGCAATGTGAATATCTGCAAGTGTGATTCACACTTAACTATTTTTTGTTTACCACAACGTTATATGTTATTTAAGCTGTATAGAAATGAATTTTGTGAAACGTATATTAACCATGAGTGCAAAGTTGAAATAACGTTGATGTGTTGGCGCTATATGTTTTTGGCATTAAATATTTTTTTAGAAATTTTTTATTTCTCTTTTTTAAAAAGATTTTTTAAACTTTATTCAACATGTTTTTTCTTTGGTATTACATCACAAGAACATTCGTCCAAAAGCTGTATTAAGGTACAGGACACCTAACCTCTCCCATGTTCTGGTTAATTTAACTTGCATGGAGGCGCACTCTTCTCACAGTATTCTCTGTGTCGATGAAGGTCGGACTGACTTGTGGCATTGTTCCTAATGGTCTTCCATCTTTCAATCGAGACTCAGTGTAATGCACGAGCAGAGCATAAGAGCATGAAGGAAAGAGGCCGACTTTAATGTTCTCTATACTTTTTAAACAATATCAATCACGGAGAAATGAATGTTACATAATCAGCGTAATAGCCCTTTTCATTACTCTATAATATTTTAGAAAAAGAAAAAATTCACGAGTGCAATAAAAAGCACTCGTAAATTTTTTCGAGTGTGCGGGCGAGTGCGCGTGCGATCACACTCGTTTCAAGGAATGGCCTGCAAGTTATGCTAATTTGTTGTTTTTTCTGATTGTATTTCCTCATTTTCTTTCATGCACACCTCCTAATAACTTCTCTACCTAACAAAAGTTTATATATACACCAAAAAACCGTGAATTCTAAATCTAAAAAGACCTTTTCTTTTGGTATATTGAATGTGGTTCACATTCACAACAGTTGACACATTACAAAAACTTCAATTTGCAACACAAGCAATGGACAATCATATGCCATGCTCCCCTGCAAAATTTTAACCCAAGTTTTCGAAAACACACGTAAATTTCCCCTAAAATGTCAACAACCCTTGTAAAATACGAATTTACAAAAAAAAAGTCCCTTTGGTATTTTACATGCAGACTCACAAAAGTTTACTGAGAAATGTCAAAAACAAAACCATAAAAATAATTTTAAGAAAATTATTCCACTTGTTATATTGCATGTTGTTCCCTTCCTTGTTGATTTACATGAAATGTGAGAAAAATTACATAAAATCATTAAATTATTATGAAACATTGTGTGGTGTGTTACATCTTCTATAATTCCTGCTCAAAAAAGATACTTAAAAGTAAAACTAAGGTAGCAATAGACAGCTAAATAAAAGTAATAACAAGATAACTTAGCTATGAGAGCTTAAAGCTAACATTAGCTACAATCGCTAAGACAGCCAGTTAAATATAAACTGGAGAGTTATAGCTAGCTGCTAGGTATATAGGTCGCTAGCTACTTTAGTGAAACAATATAAAGAAAAAGCATCAAGTATCTGATGGCTATATAAACTAGGAATCTAACTGATCCTACAACAATAGTAATGTAAAAATTATAACATTGCAGTTTAACTCAAGAAATCAAGGTTTTCCATTTGGCCAGAGAATTTGTTTGGTAGCTAACAGCTTAGCATAGCAAATTAAATTTTAGGATAAATACATCAATTACACACTAGGGGACACAATATGCAAAAAAATAATCTAATATGTTAAGTTTTTTATGAGAACAAACACGGTAAAATACATAAAAATTAAGAATTTAAGACTTCAAAATGGCTTCTTTCTAGGAATGTGAGTCTGCTTGACAATTTATTTACATAAAAAGGAACATGTATAGCTCTAGGTTAGCTACTTTTTCTGGTTTCTAATCTTGTGTAAATTCTAATTCAAACTCTCTGCTTTTAACTTTTACTTCTCTAATTCCAACTTTACATTATTACTTCTAACTCCACTTTCAAAATAAATTCTCTTTTCTACCTCTACATTTATTTATTTAAAAATATTTATACCGGATAGGTCGTTTCAGTTTATATACATAATGTTTACATATATATTTACAAGTGTAAAATAACTGCATTCCAAACGAGTCCTGTCAAAGAAAGAATAAAACAATAATTTTAAAAGCAAAAATACATGATAGAAAATAGTATAATACCATAAATTTTCCAAACTATGCTGGAAACTAGTTAGAAGTTAGAGATAAAAAGTTAAAAAAGTTAAAAGCTGAAATTATCTAATTTCTTTAAAAACACATTCTCGTTATTTTAGTAAAGGATGTCTCTTGACTAACTATTGTAAATATGTGCACCTTGACAGAAAAAAACACTTTGTGCTTTCTTAGTTTTCACCTTTGGTAACTTTATTGAGTGTTTATTATTTCTCGTTGTTTTGGAGTGTGACATCAGTTCAAAGTAATTGTCCATAGGCGATGGAAGTTTTGTTGTAATTGAACTTTATTGACAAAGTTTGTTTGTGATACCATCACAATTTATCTACCATTATGTTTCCTGTCAAATGTACAGGGCTTTTGGAATACAATGCTTAAAGTCCTGCTGTTAATAAACTGTTAATGAACACTAGGAAAAGCATGTTTAGCTCATGGAATTCTTGTTTTCATAGACAAAGTAATGTTGTCACTCTGTGTAAGATAAAGCACCACTGAAAATAGTATGATTTTTTCAAGTTTTTAAAATGAATGAAATTGGGCACTGAAAAAGGGCACTGAAGCTTTTATGTTGTTTCTTCAATTTTTTGATTATCATTTAAGACATATATATACTTTTCACCCACTTTAAAAAAATAAACACAATTCACCTTGCATTTTAAAGACCAGTTTTCATATTATTATAAGAGATCTCAACGGTGACATTAGTATGCTCTAGCATCAAGTCGTATAAGCTTGCTGGGTGGGCAAGTTTGTCACTTACAAAATTAAGACTTCTAGGAACAGCTAACACTTTTTGTTGTTTAGTGTTGTTTAACTGTCCCGTATTTTTTATTTCCATTTTTACTAATCATATTTAATCAATTTAAACAATATGGCAAACTTACACATAACCTGGTGAATTTATGAGTCTTCAACAGGGTAGATCACCCCTGCAATTCGTTTAGTAAAAAAAAACACAATAGTATAGGCATATGGCATTTTAGGTAAGTTTTACTGAAATGTTGGCAAACTTATACGACTTGATACTATGTCATCACAGTCCCAATATATACTTGTGCACGCATCTAAGTGATTACGTAATGCTCAATGCGCGCGCAGAAATGGAGGTGAAATTGTAAACAAACTAATCTGAAAAGTTACCTCCATTTCTGTGTGCGCAGGAAAAACATGGCACTATGATTGAGTGTATTAAGGCCAAAGATTATGTTTAACACATTTTATTTCTATGGACATTTAGATAAAAGGCAAAAAGGAAGGTTAGCTATAGCTATATGTTTTTTAAATCAATAAACAGTTTACCATGATGATGAGGTATAACTGTCATTATTATACATAATGGCTGGTGGACACTATAGCCAGCTACGCTGTAACTAATAGTACCGAAAAAACTTACTTTGTGGTCGTGTTCATCTAACTTTACAGGTGAGACAAGCAGTAATGTGGATATGATGATTGGATATAATGAAATCATGTTCGGCTGATAAATTAAATAAATTTTAAAAGTACTTGATTGTCTAATAGTAAAAAAGAATCCACGTTTTAATTGACTGCCTACATGTCCAGTTTATCGTTGAGATCTCACTGGCAGAGGAGGGTCTAGAAACGGGACACTCCGTCGCTGAGCTTAAACAGGGTAGTCCACGTCAATTTTTATACGGTCCTTGTTTTGCTAATTGCGCCGGTCAGCGGTCGAGATACATCATTTCCCAGAAGCTCGTACAACCTATATCCCAGGACTTTTTTAGAGAATACATGTTTTGTATTACATTGGTTGAAAAACGACTTTTTGAAACAGTTCCAGATATTTTAAAATTATTTTTTTAACTAACATTATAGTCGATATGCTTAATTCTCATCCTTTGATTAAAAAATTCACTTTTTAGTAGTCAAGTTTTTCAGAATCCCTCTGCCGCTAACGCATTTTATTAGAAAAAGCCGTGGTGGGAATCGAAATTTATCATTCTTTTATATAAAAACTAAATTCATTTATAACCCTATTATATCGTTTCCAATATATAATTAATAAATGTCAGATTCCAGGAGGGGGAGGGGGCGGAACTAGGGAGTAAGGGTTCCTCCAAACACATAAAACGGCCACGGCGGAAAGATGAGACGACCAGACACTCATGGCATAAAAAATGGCGGCTTGACCTGCTGTGTAAATTTCGCTAACTTTTATTAAGAGGTGCGCCTTGTATTCGTGACTCGAATACATGTTTGTTGACTGCTAAGGGACAAAGGCTCACCGTTAAAGTTTTAAATTATTCGGTAAGAATTAAGTTTACGTTTAACCTAGGTGGCCCTCGCCTTTAGTAGAGAACAAATTCCAACTGCCCTGCGCTGTCAGGGGAAACTTTTAAATGAAATGTGCTGTTAACTATATATAATTAGTATGTTACCTTTAAATTAAACTTCTAAAAGTTTAAATAAGAGAATCACAGTGTAACTATGCTAAAATCATGTTTATTTAAAGGGTTTGTAAAATTCACACTCAGCCAAGGCAGCTTAGCTATATAGCTAGCTATAGCTTAATTTACCTGCAAGCAAACAGCCACAGTGAAATGTATATAATTAGATAAGTAACGAAAGGTGGGAAGTTTACACGTAAACACATGTTCCATTTATCAATTTTTTATTGGTTTAAAATAATGCACCTTTACGATAATTCAATTGTACATGCATTTCTACGGCTCTCCATCGTTTTACATTTTAGAAAAAAAGGAGGTAAAAATCGTGTTTTTATGAGAGTTTGTTAGAGACGAAAGCATGTTTTCTCCAGTTTTTTAACTTCTGTTGTATCAATTTCTTTCAAATTTTCAGGAAACTTTAATAATAATAAGGTACAACTTATGTGTACTTTTCATTAAAAACAAAACGCGGCAAGAAAAGTTATTACGAAAAAACGTGTTTTCTCCTTAATAAACTCTTATAAAAGTGTGATGTTTACCTCCTCTGATTGTAAAATAAGCTGCGATGAAGTGTTAGTTTTCCCGAATTATCGTAAAGGTGTATTGTTGTTGGCCACAACAGGGTAAAATCCAGCATTCTTAGTAGCTGTAAATAGCTATTTCCAAATTGAAATTTATCCTAAATTTCTGAATTTATTAGAGAAGCTAATTATATATACACCAGTTAACAGTTTCAGCTAACCATTGTTTAAATAAATCTTTCTTTTGTTTCAACGCTCTTATTGAGAATTAAAAAAAGGAAGCAAACTGTTATGAATTAAGAAGGCTCTGACCATGAGGAAAAGTGAAATAATTTTTTTCTAAAATATATTGAAAAGAAATATATACAGGACTTTTTTATGCCCATTTTATGCAAGTTGAAAAATAAGGTTCCAATAATACTTAGGACCACCTTCCCATTTGGTAATTTCAGGGATCCCAGCTGGCATAAAATCATAAAAAATCATAAAATGAGCAATTTTTTCTCAAAAATCATAAAATTAGCATGAAATTGATTTGTTGGCATAAAAAATCATAATTTCTGTACGTGTTCTCCAAACTTTTGTTTGCTCTTTATTATTAGCATTTATTATTCTTATGACATTTCCCAGAGTTTGTAGCAATTATTTAAGTTGAGAAGAGAGTAGAACAACTTTTTTTAAGGTTATAGTAATTACAATAGTGATTGATTAAACACTGTTCAGAGTGGGGAAAAGCTAACCTGTCAGTTTAGTTAAAAATGATAAATTTTCAGCTTATTGTAAAATTTGTGTTA
Organism: Hydractinia symbiolongicarpus; assembly: GCF_029227915.1. Classification (NCBI taxonomy): domain Eukaryota; kingdom Metazoa; phylum Cnidaria; class Hydrozoa; order Anthoathecata; family Hydractiniidae; genus Hydractinia; species Hydractinia symbiolongicarpus. Next base: position 9,987,450 of record NC_079882.1, on the reverse strand, counting down.
AAGCATTCAAAATTGACAACAGTGGGTTATCTCAAGTAAAATCACATGCAAAGTGTCATACATCTGGGTCAAAAAAAGATCTCATCAACCAGCTAATTCCGAAGATGGCAAGTTAAGTCTTAGTCAAGGCAGTTTATTCCTAAGCCAAGAAAATTTAGTAATGAAGGCAGAAATGTTACAAGCTTTGCAATAATAGTTGATAAAAACCAGAAACAAATTTAAGAGGGGAACCCTTAGACTTGATTGATTTAACCCATTGTTTAGCAATGAACAATGTTTAACCAGTTTTCCAAGGGTTCTCCAGTTTTTGTAGGAGATTCGTCAAATCTATGAGAAATTAGTAAGGACCATTGAACCATGCAGTTATCAAATTTAGGCATTGGCATAAAATTGGCATAAAATTAGCTAAATTTTCATAAAAAATAGCATGAAATTAGAAGTAAAAAACATAAAATAGCATAAAAATAGGGTGTAAATTGGCATAAAAACAAGAATAAAATCTTTGTTTTTGCCTGGGACTCCTGTAATTTGGCAGCAATTTAATATGGGCAAGCGAATATTTACCATTAGGCCAAAGGAAATTACATCACCTTTTTTTGTCCTAGACCAAAAACACATCCCGGAAAATTTCATTATTCACTATATTGTCAATCAAAGCAATATGTGCAACCAATAGGAAAAATTAGACCGGTTTATTGTCTGTCAATCCTCTGATTAGCTTGATGATAAATCACACACAATACTAAGATTCACTACCTCCATGTGACAGGAATAGGAAAATATAATAAGTGCTCGACTTCGTTAACAGGGCCTTTATTTATGAATCAAATCAAGTACATTTTCCATAATCAATCATTCTAAAAAATTGCACTAGCAGTAGTAGTACAACACATTTCTGAAAATATAGACAATGTCTCCAAATATATACAAAGAGAAAGTGTCAGTGTACGCCTTAAAATTCAGAGACATGCCTTCATTATGGGGACATTTTTTTATATTTCTATGTTAATTCTTTTAAGCAAGTCTTATCTAAAAAGTTAAAAGGTTGGCCTTAAACACAGGCTTGACTGTAGACCAAAATGATATTTAACCTAAAAAGTCTTCCATCTGTTTTAATAGCCACAAGGTAGGAGGATTGCAGCCCATATCGTTTCTAAGTTCTAAAAGGGTGTGTGGTAGATTTGTACACCTCAGTAATTATGTGCATGTTTCTCATCTAAATTAATTTTAACAGATGTTGTAGTAGCAGGCTTTCTATTTCACACTGACTTTTGGCTATTGCTGACATTTTTTATTCAAGTTAGTTGTAAATTCTTTAAATTCAACTTTTATTTTTGTATTGGAGCATAATGGTCACAAAACAATATAAATTGCCAATGTCAAACACTAATTTGTTGACGTAAAACAGGAAAATGTCATTTAACGTTGCCAATGTTCTGTCGTCATGAAATAAACTGAATTAGAAAGGCTAGTAATAAAAAAATCCTTTAACCCGGCACACTTCAGAGTCTGCTCTATTTGGCACAGGGTACAAGCATTCTGCTATTAGGTAAGGTCTCCCTTCAAAAATAGTTTGTTTGTTTTTTCTCTTCATATTACCAATTTGTTTAATTATTTGAACTGACAGCTATTTTTGATTAATAAAAAAAATTCTCTTATCTTATCTTATCTAATGTGATTTTGCAATCTTCATAGCCAGGAATCTCAACCTGCACAAGTAAATACCTGTTATACAAATAATGAAAAGTTGAATAACCACTTAGTAATGTTTAATCTTAATTTATTCAATCTTGTGTTTACAATGGTAGTGATGTATCTCATCCACATTTTATACAACTTGTTGCAGCCTCCACTGTGATTTTCAATGTCATTCCTTTTCTAAAGCAAAGATTTTGATAATTGGAATCATAGTTTTTTTGTTTATTTTAATTAGAATTGCAATGAAGCTACTTCATATTGGTAATTTGCTTGCAAAACGAAGTTTATCAACATGTGTTCCAGGCAAGTACCTTATTATTTTTCTCTACTGTATTTTTTGTACCTTTACCTTACCCATTATGTTTCCATTCTTGTGCAATTAAATCCTTCACACTCAAACGTCAAAATCTTATGCTAACATCAACGGTCAACCATGAAATTGGATATATAATATACTATTTTTAGGTACTGGAAAGTATGCCCCAAAACTTAAACATTGTGTAAAGGTAATAATGGTTATTAAATATATAGCATATAATGTATTGCTTTTGTTGACATTGTTGTTATAATCTTCCTTGTCCTCATATACAGTTAAACCTGTCTATAACAGGGAACCAAAAATACTGGCTGTTTAGGACAGGTGGCCATTGTAGAGAAAACCTGTCAATAATGGCCAATGCAAATCCCTACTGCATGCAACTTGATCTTTTAAAGATGGTAAATTTTTGATCCAATACCAAAAAATGGTCCTAGTAACAAAACCTAACATTACAACGACAATACTGCATACTTATAAACTATTAAGGAAATTCAGTTATTGTCGACTGCCTGGCAGTAGCTTTCTCCAACATAAAAAAGTGTTCCAATCGACACTCTAGATTTGCGAAACTAATAACTTCTTTAGGCCATTGTAAGGCAAATGTTTAATGCGCAATGAAATCATAATGTCTGACCTGTCCTGTCGCTCATTAACGTCACTTTTGTCTCTGTCACTAGATTCAATGAAAGATTTTATAATTTCATTTGCAGGTATATCCCAGTGTTTTTGTGAGGGATCTTCTTAAAAAAAAATAATCTCGAGCTGTGCAATATTTTCGAATGATATTTCAAAGCATTAGTTTAATAAATCTTTAATATCGCCAGCCTGGCATTGTTCTTTAATATTAAAGAATTCTTCCATCAAACCACCAAACAAATCATAGGCAAGGCTGTTTGATCTAATAGAGATAGTTAAATAATTTTGCATGCAGAGTTTTGTTGGTTAAATAATTTTGCATGCAGAGTTTTGTTATTATGAAGTTTTTAATAAGGAAGTAGATTATAAATAGACCTTTCCTGAATTTCCTAATTATGCCAAACTCAATTAAAGAGGTCGATGCTAAAATGATTCTTATCCCCAAGTTCCTTAGAAAAAGGTAGAACAATTACCTAATTCTGTAAATATTTTTGTTCCTTAAGTGCCTCAATTCCGAGCTGAAAGGTACGGTCAAACCCTTCATATAGCTGAGCTTCCTAAGAATAGCCTCGTTTTCAAAATATTTTTTTCTTCAAATCTAAATAAAATCCAACCAGAATATTATATTGCTCTAAAAACTTCATTTTTGTCATGATAATTTGCTATTCTATCTGAATATCCTTAGCACAGAAACATAAAATTTCGGATGACATCATAATTGTTATAATTTTATGAAATTCGGGAAAGGTGTATTACAAACAAAACTTGTTCAAAAAGTGTTACTATAAGATATAAAAATCCGAGCTTGTGACTTGTAAATATTTTGTTACAAGAGATTTGGTAAAGAAATGAAACACACATATTTGCATAATTCGGATTATAATGTTCTTAATTGTTCTTACAAAGTTAGGTTTTGTAACCTTACCTTTGCCATCTCTACAAGCTACATCAAACCCACTGTTTATGCAACATTGGTAAATCGGCTCTCGCAAAACTTTACCAACTCTCTTTAGCCAAGTAATAGCTTGCAATACATTTATTTCTTCAAACAAGTCCTGAGCTGCATCTCCGCTTTCCCTTAAATGCTAAATTGTTTCGTTGCCCAAAACTTCAATGCCAGCCATTTGACAAGATTCTTCCACTCCAAGATCTTCAGCAAACTTTAAAGCTCTTTCCTGAATAAGCGGACCACTGACTGGAAGGTGTCTAGCAGATGATCTTTGAACCACTCCCACATTAAATTATTAATTTTTTTGTGGGTGGTATTTTTACTGCTTTTACGCTTTCGTTAAGCTGGTTCGTTATTTTGACAACTTTTAAGTATTTCATCTCTATTTTTTATTATGGTTTGTATTTGCGTTTTCCAACTTCCAACTTCTTTTGCTTATTTATGGGTTCCCAAACCAGAAAAAAATTTTTTCTTTAAAGTCAGTATTTATTTTTTTTTTTTTGACTTACTCACTTTTATTCACCCCACCTCTTAGGAAAATGTCTCAAAATCTTAAACATTTTGTCAACAAAACATTTGAAGTTAAAAAAAGTCAAAAAATGAATGAGAACAGCTTTAAAAAACCTGTTTAGTTTAAATTTTAGTGAAACTCAAGGATTGGGTTTAAAAAACAATGTACATAGAAAAGAATTGATCCAATATATAACGATATAATGACGCATTTCAATTGCTGGTTTCACATAATGCCTCAATCATTCAAGAAGGGTTATCAGAAAAATTCAAACATTAAATCTGAAAAGTTTTGAACATTTTTGACTTTATTAGCCAACTCATGGTGGCATATTAGCTTAACATGTAAATGTTCTTTTATAATTAAATATAGTGCACTGTGCAAAATAAATAAAGTTTTACTAAAACTTTCATGTCACAAAAACAGGTTATCAGAAACAAATAATGTAATCATATAGCATGTAAGTAGCAAGTGAGTTGATTTCATTGTGCAAAATATATGGAGTTTTCGACAATTAAATTACCACGAAAACAAAACGACTTACAACGGCAGTGAGCAATCTTATTTTAGTGGCTGTTATATACAGGTTGTGATACAACTAGGGAGCCAAATTTTGTGGCCGACCACTATTGGCAGGTCCGACTTCCACTGAAATCAGAGGAGTCCACTTTAAACTGGTTGTTATAGAGAAATTGCCGTTAACACAGGTTTGACTGTGCATTATTGTCTGCATTATCTCCACATCATCATGCAGGATGCATTCAAATCATCTGCAATTTCTTTTAGTCGTGTGATCAAATGTACCAAGAAATATTTGACAACTTTTTTTTTAGAAATTGGAATTGTTACCTAGAAGTATAATATGCTCATCAAAACTTTTTTCAACAGAAGCAAAAGGTAAAGGATTAGTATAGACAAAGTGTCTTAAAGACTTTTTGAATTGGTAGGAACCAAAGTAGATTGCAGGTTTAGAAGCTTGGAATTCTTAGGTAGATTTAATTTTTAAGGTAAACTGAAAAAAACTATCTGCTGTTGTTAAAACAATCTTGTATGTTATTAAAAAAATATGACACAAATTCAGAGCTTCAACCAAGTCAGGGAAATCAGGGAAAGTCAGGGAACTTTATCTGTGGTCAGGGAAAGTCAGGAAAAAAGACCCATTTTTTCAGGAAAATCAGGGAATTTTTTGTCTTTTAACTTGACTTAGTAGACTGATAGAACTTTATTTTTATAAATTCAAAAATTGCAAATGCAAAGTTGCATGCCTTATTAATGTTTAAACGGTTTTAGTTAATTTGTTTTTCTGTTTGGCTGTAGAATTTCTTGAAAAAGTCAGGGAAAGTCCGAGAATTTGAAGGAAAGTCAGGAAATTTGATACCATATTTTCGGTGGAAACCCTGAAAATGTTTAATTACCAAAACTATCAATTTTAACGACAACGAATATTGCTGATGTTTATTCATGCTTGAAAACAGATTTTTTGTTGATAATATTTAACTAGCCAGAATTCAATAAAAAAGAACTAAATATAAAATATTTGTATTTTTGATGTTGCTATATATATATGTTTGTATTCTGTTTGAAGGCAGTGTTTACAAAATAAGCTTCTTTTTTTTACTTTTTAAAAAAATATTTGCTTAGAAGGCTTTCTGCGACTGTTTTTTGAGAATAATTTTTTAACAGTGTGAAACATTTTATGTACAAATGCAGTTAAAACAAATTGGTTCTTATGAACAACTTATTTAGCATAAAACAGAACATTACACATCTTTTATGTGTGAATTATTTTACAAAAAAAGAAAAAAAACTTTTTAAACAATCATTATTTTACAAAATTTACACACCTTTTGTGGTCCTCTTTTGCAGGCAATTTGCCTATATGATGATTGTCTCAGTTTTGTACAAAGTCCTTTTGTACAAATTTTTATCAATCTTTAATCGATTACTTTGATGGTAATTTTTTAAACGTATCAGTTAAAAAAACGACAATTATTACTTGAGGCAAGTTAGCTGTATCAACGTTGTTACCGGAAAAAGAAATCTTTACACTTTTGTCTTTGCGATTGTTAATATATATGCAGCATTTTCTTGTTTAAGTTTTAGATTGATTTTTAAACCTTGTATGTAAGAAATCATCCTATAAAATCTGTTTTAGATGAAGCTGCAGTTGTAGGTGTCCCGTACTCCAGCTTGACTGTGGGTGTTCCAAAAGAAGTTTTTTTAAATGAGAAAAGAGTTGCTTTATCGCCACAAGCTTGCAAAGTACTCACAGGAAAAGGTTTCAATGTTGTTGTAGAAGAGGGCGCAGGGGAAGCTGCAAAGTTTTTAGATAAAGAGTATGTCGATGCTGGTGCTAAAATTGTTCCGACAAAAGATGCATTTCAATCTGACATTGTTTTGAAGGTACCAGCATTTATTCTATTAGCATAAAAAATCCTTTCTATAGTTGCATTTTGAAAGGGATCAGTTTGCAATAATATTTGTGAGTGAGCTTGTATACAGTCTAAATTATAGAAAACCAACGCACAGATCCTTCTTTGTTATGGTGTTGTTGCTGGGACGAGGAAATAATGCGATTGTGGCATAACTTTTTATTTATTAATTTACTTCTACCAGATCTATTCATTGATATCGTTTCAATTTATATTACCTTACAGGTCTACCGATTGTAGCATCTCGGGATTCCTTTAACTAACTGTATTTACCTTAGGTTCGACCTCCTGCTGAACATCCAACTTTAGGCGTACATGAAGCTGAGTTGATGAAACCTGGTGCTAACCTTTACAGCTTTATTCATCCTGGTATAAATAAAGCCTTAGTAGAGAAGTTAGGTGAACAAAAACTAACCACCTTGGCCATGGACTGCGTTCCACGTATTTCACGTGCTCAAGTGTTTGATGCGCTAAGCTCAATGGCTAATATCGCTGGATACAAAGCTGTTCTTGAAGCTGCAAATAATTTTGGAAGGTTCTTCACTGGTCAAATTACAGCAGCAGGGAAGGTTCCCCCAGCTAAAGTGCTTGTAATAGGAGGAGGTGTGGCTGGCCTGTCAGCAATGGTAACTGCTAAAAATTTAGGAGCTATAGTTCGTGGTTTCGATACACGTGAAGCTGTGCGTGAGCAAGTACAATCATTAGGCGCAGAGTTTTTAGAAGTAAACATTAAAGAATCTGGAGAAGGTAATAGATTTTGCGAAATGATGAATGTAGTGCAGGTCAAGATTTATCACCATGAAACGGATACCGCACACTTAGTTTATAATAATAACATTCAAACCTGGAATTTTTACATTTTTCCTTTTTATCCATACCTTAAATTTGCTAAAAAAAAGTGTTCAACAATATTTTTTTAATAGGTGGCGGAGGTTACGCGAAGGAGATGTCGCCTGAATTCATCAAGGCAGAAATGGAATTGTTTGCCAAGCAAGCTAAGGATGTGGATATTATCATTACTACTGCATTAATTCCTGGAAAACCAGCTCCAAAACTTATAACAAAAGAAATGGTTGAAAGCATGAAACAAGGATCTGTTATTGTTGATCTCGCAGCAGAAACTGGTGGCAACTGTGAGGTTACTAAACCTGGAGAGAGCTACAACTACAAGGGTGTGCAGGTATGAAGACTTCTGTCCGTATGTATTTGCAGTTTCTTGTTTCAAAGAGCTGTGTATTAATTTTGCAATTTTAGATTGTTGGATATACAGATCTTCCTAGTCGTCTACCTACGCAATCCAGCTCCTTATATGCGAATAACATCTCTAAACTGTTGCTGTCTGCTGGCGAAAAAGGCCATTACAATTTGAATTTAGAAGATGAAGTTATCAGAGGTTCTATGGTTCACCTGGATGGTAAATTGATGTGGCCGCCCCCAGCGAGTGCTGCTCCTCCACCACCACCTCCGGCAAAAGAAGCGGCAAAAATTATAACTGCGCCAGTAAAGACCCCATGGCAGGGCGCTGTTCAAGAAACTGGACTTGTGACAGGTCGGTAGCTTTGCTTACATATCTTTAGTATTGATCAATTTTCATTTCTTGTCATCCAGATTCTTTCTAAAAAAATCCTATCCATTTTTATAGCTGGTCTTGGAAGTATACTCGGTCTTGGTATGGTGTCTCCAAATATGGCTTTTAATCAAATGATGACAACTTTTTCACTTGCTGGTGTTATTGGTTACAAAGTTGTTTGGGGAGTAACACCTGCTCTCCATTCACCCTTGATGTCAGTTACAAATGCTGTATCTGGTATCACTGCAGCAGGAGGACTGCTACTAATGGGGGGAAGCATCGTTCCGCATAGTACGGCGCAATATCTCGCAGCCACCGCTGCTCTCGTTTCCTCTATCAACATTACGGGAGGTTTTATCATCACTAAAAGAATGTTGGACATGTTTAAAAGACCAAGTACTTTGTCTTCTTTTTTCTTCTTATTTGATATTATCACTAGAGTTTCTTTTTAAATGTCAAAATTTTTGTTTTAGCTGACCCTCCGGAGTACCATTACTTGTACGCCATTCCTGGGGCGCTCTTTGTGGGTGGTTATGCTGCGACCAACATGGCTGGATATTCTGATATGCATCAAATGCTTTATCTTGGGTCATCTTTATGCTGTATTGGTGCAATTGGTGGACTGTCTACGCAGAGCAGTGCTCGAACTGGAAATGCACTAGGTGGGGAATGTTGATATATAAACTTATTTTTCGGAAATGCTGCTAAAAATTTAATGTCTGTCTGTCTGAAAGAAAAACGTCGTGCTACGGACACACGAAATGCAATATTTTAAGAATGTGCGAATTCGTGGCATTATCCGCGGTCTACCGATTAGTCTTTTAATAATCGCGTATTCCTCGGAAAGTAAAATATGGAAAATTTCGAAGTGGCGATTTTGAAGCGATACGCAGTTTCAAAAGTTTTAAAGTTTGTGCGGAATATTTGTAATTTATTGTCAAATTGATTAAAAATGCTCAAAATGCAGAGCAACGTAAAAACAATTTCAGCCGGAACACGTGACAAAAACAACAACTTTGCGCTGAATCTGGAATTTTCATTTCTTATAAAAAGGTCTGCATAAAATTTAACTATCTAATCGTAATTTTAAGGAATTATTGGAATCACCAGTGGAATAGCATCTACAATTGGCATAATGGCACCCAACACTGATGTTCTTACTCAGATGGGAATTACTATGGCTGTTGGTGGAACAATAGGAGCTGTTATAGCTAAGAAGATAGCTGTAACTGACCTACCACAATTGGTTGCTTTGTTTCACAGTTTTGTCGGTCTTGCTGCTGTTTTAACCTCGTGTGCATCGTACCTTATAGACGCAAGTAAGTCTTGGCTTGTTTTTGGTTTTAGCTTAGTGTTTTTAAAAGAATCACAAAAAAAGGTTGGAATTTAAATCAAACTAAAACCGAGCAAATTACTTTATTTTAATGTAGATCATTTTGCGATGGATCCATCTGGAAACGTACACAAAGCTGCCATCTATGCTGGCACTTTCATTGGCGGCATAACATTTACCGGCTCGTTAACGGCTTTTGGAAAACTTCAAGGTTTACTCAAATCTGCACCATTAAATTTACCTGGCAAAAACTTTTACAATATTGCTATGGGAACTGCTAGCGCAGGTGCTTTGGGCTTGTTCATGAACAGCAATGATCCATCCGTGTGTATTCCTATGTTAGGTAAGCGAGTCAATTTTGTCTGGGTTAGGTAAGCGAGTAAGTCACCTCGACACTAGTTATTTCCTAATGTAACATTAAAAAGAGAATCTGTCGTTACATGTAATATGGTGTAATATACTTGACTTCTGACAAGCAAGTTAGCCGCTTTTTTTAGGTAGAAACATTTCAATATTTGTTTTGCAGGTGCCGCAAGTGGTTTATCTGGTGTTATGGGCGTCCACATGACCGCATCTATTGGCGGTGCTGACATGCCTGTTGTCATAACAGTGTTGAACAGTTACAGTGGGTGGGCGTTGTGTGCAGAAGGCTTCATGCTGAATAATGATCTGTTAACAATTGTCGGGGCTTTGGTGGGATTTTCTGGTGGTATCTTATCCTACATTATGTGCAAAGCGATGAATCGATCTCTTACCAATGTATTGTTTGGTGGATATGGAACGCTTAGCTCTGGTAAGTGTTACTATAGCAACAGTGTACCCTTTCCTTTTGGAACTAGTTTTTCAAGCAGCTATTAGCTACAGTTTGAATGTCAAATTTTAAAATAAAAATAAAAACAAGCGTTGTTAATATAATATAATTTTTTACTAATCTATTTTTAATGATGTGTGCCAGTGTTTCTGGGTTGGAATATATTTTGCTTAACACGTCGTTTTGTTTGGAAACTATTATGAATTTCTTTTCTTTTGAGTTTTCTTGCTGTTTCGATTTTTCGGTACCTTACGCCATCTTTTCCCTTAACTGAAACACCTACATTGCGCTGCACAGTTCGTTTTATGGACTCCTGTCGTTTTGTAGATATTTCTTTTGTGCCGTTTTCGTAACACAGGTCTCTGGATAACGATTTTCTTTTTGGAGATTTGCGCTGTGGCGCCTTATCCACTTTGCTTTCACTCTAAGTTAGATAACTACTTATTACAAACTGTTAACTTTAAAAACGTAATGGAAAAGCGAAACATGTTTCCTACCTCGATATTAGCCTTAGTGTTAACTTCCTTATTTTCCGCTTGTACTAATACCCATCCTTCCTCTATTTTTGATTGCGATCGTGTTTGTGGTTGCTCGCCCGAGCCCCAAATATATTCCGTGATAGCATACCACATCCTTTGCGATCAACGAATTTGTTTAACTGTTGGTGTAACAATGCAACGTACTCTATTATGCGAAGACATTGCAATGAATCTCCATAAAGCGCTGCTGTTAATAGAAGAGTTGCCAGAAGAAGCCCTTGTAACGTTCAGCTTTGTCAAAAAGTCTTTTCACCATTGTTTATTTCTCTTATAAGACATTCAGTTATTCTTTGCTCTAGGAACTGGTGAAAGAATGAAGATCACTGGAACACATAGTGAAATTAATGTCGACTCAACTGTTGAACTGATCACGAGCTCCAAGAATATCATCATCGTACCAGGTTACGGTCTAGCAGTTGCTAAAGCACAATACGCCATTGCTGATATGATTAGTAAATTAAGAGAAAAGAATATTAACGTTAGGTTTGGAATTCACCCTGTTGCTGGTCGTATGCCTGGCCAACTGAATGTGTTATTGGGTAAGTTTAAGATTCGTCTTGAATTTCTTTTTCAAGCTCCATCTATAAATTTTAGTGTGATGGATTTTCATTGATTATTTTATTTAGCGGAAGCTGGTATTCCGTATGATGTAGTGTTAGAAATGGATGAGCTAAATGATGATTTCCCAGATACAGACTTAGTTCTTGTTATTGGTGCAAACGATACAGTTAATTCCGCTGCACAAGAAGACCCGAATTCTATCATTGCGGGAATGCCCGTGCTAGAAGTATGGAAAGCGAAGCAGGTAAATATTAATTGTTAAATTGGCGTGTCATAAGTGGAACAGCATTAGAACTGGTGGTGTGAGTTGATTTCTGTGTAAATATACTTCGATTTTTTTTATTTTTTAGGCCATTGTCATGAAACGAACCATGGGTACAGGTTATGCTGACGTCGACAATCCTGTCTTTTACAAAGAAAATACGTCTATGTTGCTAGGAGACGCCAAATCTACGTGCGACGCGTTATTGACGAAAATTAACGAACATTACAACTGAACATGTTTCGTAGGAAGGTAGCAATTTAAAAATGGTAGAATTAATTTTTTTTATCTAACACATAAACACTGTGGTTTTTAACCTCTTTTTTGTTACGATGGAATAAGACTTGAGTGGTTACTTGTGAACAACTTCAGTGGAGAGAAAATCTATAATTAAATTTCATGAGCGATGTTCAAAAGATGAGCCGATGTTCTTGAATTTTTTAAAAAAATAAGTGGCCACTCTAAAAATGGAATATTATTTTTTCTGAAATAATTTTTTACCAGACTATTTTGTTTTCTTTTTGCGTTATTTCGGTTAGGAAGTTATAGCCAAAAGATATGACTTCACACTTGTTTTCGTAAGAGTCCTTGCTAAAGTCGTTACAAGTTTTGTAGTACCTGCCGTGAGAAGCGTTCCAATGGAAATCACGCCTTATTAGTGAAAAAAAGTCCGCTGACGTAAAATTTTGTGGCCACACTCACCAAAGCCACCCCTTGTGGCAGAGTGTGCGCTCTCCGTGCGGAAATCTGTAAACTTCTTTAAAGTCATGCCACTAGCTATTCTGTGAATCGATCCTTTCTGCTTAGCGTTCAACATGAAAATAGGATTGATATCATAGACGGGTTTCTATTGTATCGATTAATTTTTTTTATACAAGCCCAACCTCGTCCCCAGAGGTTGTTAGATTTTTTTAAACTTCGGATGTACAGATGAAAAAAAACTAACAATCCCTAGGTACGAGGTTAAAAGGATCATAAAAGTGGCTTATTAGAGAGAACACAAACGACTGCATATCGTATGCATTATACAAACAATTGAGTTGAAGCTGGTTGTAAGTAAATCACAAGGAGGGATGTAAGAACTTCCACCGGGAAATCAGTTTGTCACAGGTCTATATGCTTCTCGTTACACCTGACCATACGATCACCTGTTTGCTTATTTTCTATTCCATTTCTAAAAAATATATGGCGCGCAATCGTTATTTGCTCATTGATTGCGTGCCAAAGTAATCATATTTTGAGTGCTTTTAGTCTTCAGGTCAAAAAGTTAATGTCTGTCTACTTTTGATTTCGTTTTTACTAGTAAAATTGACAAAAATTCGGAAGTTGTTAGAACAGGCTGAGCCAGGACTGGATGAATGACTAATACTTTTTGCCAACCCCTTTCTCTCTGCGCTCATCTTCTTTCAGAAATAACAATTTAAGTATCCCTCAAAGCCATCGTATGTTGTTATCGAAACAAAAACAGCTTAAAAATTCAAACTTTTGTGGTCATTTACGATCTAGAAATTAGTCGACAAAAAGTGACGAAAATTAAATATTTTATTATTTATATATTATTATTTTTTTTTTTTCTAGCCGTCTTTTTTTTCTTCTTGCCTACTTCTCTTTTGCCCACTTTCTTTTAACAAAGGTATATGCGAAAAACCTCGGTTAAGCGGGCAAACTATGAAATCATTAAACAATGCATAACAAAAAAAAATTTTCATCACAAGCAAATTTGATTGCGTGAGCGTAAACTCTCGGGTTGAGCTGGCTTGCTAGAGTGAGTTTACATAGGTTAAATTTATCCCTTCTTGCCGGGATCACGACAAATTCAATTGAGATATGGCTTGTTTCTCATATAAACACGTTTTTTTTAGTTAATTAAGGACTGATTATATGAGGCCGAGTTACCAGAGGGCTGTCTTTCTTACCGGGCTGACTCCTTTTCGCAGAAATACTGACAGCTCGCTATACAGACCAGAATGACTCTCATCAACACCCCTTAAGAAGTGCGTGTGTTTTTTTTCTGTCTTCTTATGTGGTTATGACCTCTAATTTCCTATTTGGAAACTTCCTTCATTTCATTATTAAAAATTTAACAAAGAGACATTCCATACTAAACTACATGTATCGAACGTAATAAAAAGAATCCGCCCTGTGGTTATAAAGACGTCGATTTTAATTATACATACAATGAAACAATTAGAAGGTTATGACACTACTTTTAGTGTATTTCGTAATCACATTGTAAGTGATTGTCTGACGATCGCTTGTCGACAAAATTCGATAAGGTGAAGTTGCGTTTATAATTAAGTATTCATATTCTCAAGATTTATTATGACAAAACATCAACAAATCACTTCAGATTGACACTATAACAGGTAGAGAAGTTTTTTTTAGAATCCTCTTCGATTTCTTGTATTGCATGCCTTAAAATAGCACCACCACCCCAAATAAAAAAAAAACAATTTCTTCTAGCTTATTGCTGGATTATCTTGTTTGTACCTATCTATAAGGTTACTAGTAAATTTACAACTATTTTCTGATATCGTAATTTAATTTTAGGTTTCTGTCTTTCAACAATGTACAAGCTCCTACCTTTTTTATTGCAATTTCAATTGGTATTTCACACAACTGAAGGCAAATGTGGTCAGAAATCGGTAATGGAGCATAGTGAAGATAACCTTGTTATTTCCTTGTTCTCTTTAACCTTCTCGAACTTTGGTGAACATAGTTACAATTTAAATGCTCTTGATGTGGATTTGGACCTGTCAAATGGATATTTATATAACTATAACGCTATAACGATAGATGTCTGTGATAATCCAAAAGTTTTAATAGAAAATCTTTTACCATATCTAAATATGAATGTAAACAAGCCACTTGCCATCATCTCCTACATGTCTTTTGATATGACAAGAATTGCTGCTTCAATGTTATCCACTTCTGATATTCCCTTCTTTGCATTCACAAACCAGTCTATGTTTCCAAATGCTTTATTGGAAAATAAAAGAAATTTCTTTAGCTTTGACTTGTATGAAACAAATTATGCAGAGACGATGGTAAAAAGTATGATTGATGCAAAAGTAACGGCTGTTGATTTTTATGTGCTGTGTAATGGAAGTTTGTGTGCATATGATGGTGGTATAGAGAATTTTGCAAAGATGCGAAGAATGTGTGTCAACACATATTTTGTAGATCTGGCAAACGAAAATATATTCAATAAATCATCATTTTATTTGGAAACACAACAAGAAAATGTATTGTCAATACTTATAGTAAACTCTGATTTCCTATATTTGTTCAATTCCAAAACTGATTATCGATTTGGAATGATTTACAATGCCCAAATGGAGAAAGATAATCTTGAAATCGAAGTTCCTTGTGATTATTACGAAAGCTCGTTTGTTGTAGATTGGAAACACAAAATAAATTGCTCTCACGTTACTGTATCGTCAACTTCAGGGAGACAAAGCCTTATACGTTTAATAGACACCTATGTTACAGATATTGAAACGGGTTTAACATTTGATGGGTTCAGAAAGTCTTTAGATTTCGGGTACATTTTTTTTTCACTGAAAGATCATTTAAACACAACACAACACTTAACAAATTACCAATCCTGCATTATGCCATCATGTGGTTTAGGTATGGTTGCGAATTATGGGGAAGTCTCTTCATCTTACACCTGGATGAGAAGAGCTGGTTGGTACTGCGATAAATGCAATGCTTCGTCATTTAAAGACACGGACACGGAAGGAGTTTGTCATCCATGTCCATCGTTTTGGCAAAGTAATAGAGGAAGAACCATGTGCTTTGATCCATATGAGGATAAGTTTCTAAGTATGAAAGATACAGAATCTCAGCTTATAGTGACAGTATCTGTCATTATGCTTTTTTTAAACAGCATAACAATAGCAATATTGTATAGAAATCGGCACACACCTATTGTGGTGTCGTCTGGGAGAAATATTTCGTTTTTACAGTTGGTAGTCATATCTGCAATAAATTTATGCATACCACTGATTTTCATTGGTCGACCGACCACCACATCTTGCATATTTCAACCAATCATCATTGGAGTATTTTTCACAATACAAATTTCCATCACGATGAGCAGAACCCAAAAATTATTATTTATATTCCAAAGAAGACAAACAATGGGGAAGACAGAAATTTTTGTTACAAGGGCTACTGATATCATTTTCTTAATAGTTGTTTTACTTGTTGATGATTTTCTATTGCTTACGTCATTTAAAGTAATATGGCCAACACAGAAGATGGATTTGGACCACGACAGCATTTCAAGAAATATCTACTGCAATACAAACCCACACATTCAAATCCAACTGGGTTACATATTCATCCTACTTGTATGCAATACAGTACAAGCATTTAGAGCGAGAAGACTACCAGAAAACTACAGAGAGACAGTATTCATAACATTCTCATCTTTCATATCAACTCTAATACTAGCATCGACAAGTTTTATTTACTACAGTCAAATGAGTAACGGGGGAAAAACTTTGGTTCTCGTTTACACGGTTGTGACTATTAATGCAGCAAGCTTTTTTTCGTTGTATGGATGTAAGGTATTTCTTATCCTGTTTAAGCCAGAAGCAAACACAGAAGTGGCATTTCGAGAAGGTATCAGCAGAAAGCTGTCAAAAGAAAGACAAAATCTTTCACTATCGTGAGATGTGTAGCATCCTCATATAAAAAATTGTTTTTGAAAAACCTAATGATATCTATATATATTTTTTATTCAATAATGATGACTATTTGCATTTGCAAAAACTCTGAAGCCCCACCCCCAGCCCCCCTAGTGGCGCCGCCCCTGTATGTTACTCGTTAACATACTTCTATACAAAAGATTTTTTTTAAATATATTATGTTATTTATTTATATATTTTCTAAATATTTTACTTTATTTTATTTACTTTCTGGAAGAAGAGTTGTGTGTTTTTATATGATATGCCAGAATAAATTCATCTCTTATAATAATACGGAGGGTGTGTGTGTCTGTAACAAGCAAAGTGAATGTGTTCATTTTCCTTTGATGTTGCCGAAAATGTCTGAAATGTTTTTCGACGTAACACTACTTTAACGTCAATATCTTATACTAGTCGATAAAACCGTGGAAAAATCCAATGGGGCAGGATAAAAATGAAAAATAAGCGTTATTTGAATTTAGATGACGTCAGCAACCCATCCACAAAAAAAAGAACCTTGTTTTCACGTTGCTTCTATTGTGTAGAACTTAAACTGCTGATCAAGAAAATATATATGATCACATGCTTTTGATAAACGCCTTAAGGAGATGTGAGGGTTTAAAAATATTGCTGAGGTTATCAACGCAAAAAGTCTTTTTTATAAATTTGTATACTTGTTGTCTTCATCGTATAGATCTTGAAACGTTGATCAAGAAAATGTATAGGACCATGTACTTTTTACAAATGGTTGCAGAGATTTTGGGGTTTGAAAGTTTTTTGATGACCTCACCAACCCGTCTATTCCGAAACGGATTCGGGGACCCAGGTTTAGGAAAACTTATCCAATATGGTGTAAACATTGATGATGATTGCTTTATGTCTGCCTGTTATTTCTGCAGTTGAGAGTTCTTTTAAGGAGAACGTTCGCCTTACTAAAACTTCTCAATTGTCATATTCCATGCTTCCGTAATTTTGAAACATTTTACCAGCAAACTCACACACATTGTGGTCCAATTCTTCTTCTGATGGTCCTACCAAAAACACATCTTTTACCGTCAAATTTTTGAAGTTTGCAGGAAATAATAAGCCATCACTGTTTAGCATAATGTTGGAAATAACAATGTTTACATTCTCAAATGTCACATCTCTGAATATTAGTTCATTTGAAATTTTACCATTGTCATGATATACGAAGTTTAAGTTCTTAATATATCGAGGAAAAGAAACATCGAAGTTCCCATTCGACATCTCTAGTGTCAGTTGTTCCATTTCATTTCTGAAGCACACTTTTTGCGGATCTAAACATTTTACTTCTAAAAATGTATCGGGTGATCGACAAAAATCGATAAAAATCGTTGGGTGCTACAAAGCGAAATTATTTCAAACCACCACCGAGTTTTGGTAACACAATGGTTTTGATACCAGCGTTCAATGTTTCGTATGAAAACTTTTCAAGATTAGTAGCATCAGAGGATGTTTTTCAGTTCCAAAAAAGTTTGTACCATGCTTCGATTTGGATATAACCCGTTCCACGATTTTGCTCAGATAATTTGTATCATATTCCTTGCCATCTATTTCTACACGCATATCTCTCTTGGGACAAAGTGCAACATTCATTTTCCTCTCATCACCAATAATTAGAGAGACGAATAATTCAGGCTTGCAGTTAAAACGTATGATCTGGCTTGCCATACTCCATTCCTCTATACTTTTTTAATTGTGCTGTTGTCAGTGCTTCACATGTTATCTCCATTGACTTGTTAAAGATTCGTTTCCAATTTTTCCAGTTCTGAAGAAATGAACTAATAAATTTCACATCATGGTCAAAACCAACGATTAATTTGCATCGACATTTGGTGATTTCATTACATAAGGGCACTTTCTGCTTAAATATTCATTTGCGTCGCTCATATGAACGCTAAAGAAACATAAAGAACATAGAATGAAACAGAGAAAGTATATCTTTGCTGCCATACCTCATATGTTTGAAATGGTTTTTATCACAAGGATAATAAATTAATAATAGGCTAGCACTTTAGAGTTAACTAATTGGATCGTCATGGCATGACGTGGCATGTCAAAGCATTCATGAAAGATATCCTGTCAAAGAATTCAACAAAAAAAAGAGATGATCTGCTGCAAAACACTCTCATTAAACGCACTGTCACAAAATGTTTTAAAAGGGAGATGACTTGTGTTGTAAAAAAAATAAAACAAAAAAAGCTTCGAAGGAAATTTGATAGAGCGCATCCCATTTCCAGCTTTTCTCTTTCTAACGTTTATAAATCATATGAAAAACAACAGAATTCCTGGAGACAAGCTTTGAATTCCATGAACGAAACCCCAAGAACGCTACTTTTAAATAAATTTTGCTTGCAAAGAGACCATGTGCCAAACATTCGAAGGGGTTTGGTGCATGAACCTCTGAAGATAAAGCCCATCAGTGACATTATATCTTACAACAAACGCAAACAAAACGTAACGTGTCATAATAAACTCACATTTTAAAAGAAATTGCTAACAAAAAATACAGCCTATCATTCATGGTTGAAAGTCTTGCGATTGAAACGTTTATGGTCTTAAACGGCATTAGTTGACAAAAAATCAAAATTTTGATGTCACCATTATGTTCAGCATACTTTTTTTGTTAACTTTGCCAATTTTTGTTGAAAATGAAGTAGTTTTAATTTTTGGACCAATTTTGGCTTAAAATGACATTTAAGGTGGCAAAAAACCAAAATTTTGATGTCACCATCATGTTCACCATACTTTTTTTGTTAATTGTGCCAAAATTTGTCAAAAATAAAGTAGTTTTAATTTTTGGACCAATTTTGGCCTAAAATGACATTTAGGTAACAAGAAATCAAAATTTTGATGTCACCATCATGTTCAGCTTACTTTATTTGTTTACTGTGCCAAATTTTGTTAAAAGTAAAGTAGTTTTAATTTTTGGACCAATTTTGGCCTAAAATGACATTTAGGTAAGAAGAAATCAAAATTTTGATGTCACCATCATGTTCAGCATACTTTATTTGTTAACTGTTCCAAATTTTGTTGAAAATAAAGTAGTTCTAATTTTTGGACCAATTTTGGCCTAAAATGACATTTAGGTGACAAAAATCAAGATTATTATGTCACCATTATGTTCAGCATACTTTTTTTGTTAACTGTGCCAAATTTTGTCGAAAACAAATACCAATTTTGGCCTGAAACGTCAATACTAGACTTCCAAATAGTTAAGGAGCTTGGGTACGAAGTTTACATCTGTGACGGACCAACGTGAAATCCCAGGGTCGATTATTTCTCAAAAAGTGCTCCGAAAGAAAAAAACGACGGTTTTAAAGAATTTCCTACGCCTTCGGGCGCGGAAATTCAATTACTGCAGTACGCCTTTACACTGGCTTTGTTCTGCCAGAATTATTATCGCAAGCCAGATAATACGTTTAAATTGAACATCGTGTCAAGTCCAGTTCTTTAAAAAGCAGTGTTCCGATGATGATATTTCGGACGTTTTAGTAACACTTCTTTTAGATAAAATGAAATACTTTTCTTTACTCAACCATTAAGTCATTTACACGTAAGCCTGTAAATTAACCATAAAGAAGTAACTCAGGTAAACACTAGGGCTTAAATAAGAGGTCTTACGGAACAAGAACTTGGTAACCTACGACAGGGATAATTTATTTATTTCCTTAATGCACATGTGCAGTGTAGGGTCCAAAAAAAAGTAAATAAATAAATAAAAAAATTAGCCGTTTCCTTTCAACTTTGAAAAGTGTTTGTATTTGTAGGTAAAACATCAAATATTTTGACGAGAAAAAAATCATAAAAAAATCATTAAGATACTACTGATAAAGCATGTAGAAAAGCGAATACAAAAATTTTATGTGGAGGTCTGTTTGTCAGTTTCAATGTCAGTTTCGCATTTCTTGTGGTTTTAGAAGTAGCCATATTTGTTTCAGTTTTTTTTTTCTTGTCGCTTTCGTATAACCAACTTTTGGCGCGTTTTTTATATGACGCCATTTTATGGACAATGTTGTTGCAGATAACTGTTGTTCTTGTTTTGTTAGAAGAGATAAATTCTTAATGGTAACATATTCGTCATTTTTTAGGAGCTTTAAAAAACATCTGATGTGTACCTATTGTAGGAAGAACTTACTGTGTGTCTTCCACCTAAGGAAAATTTTTTAAAATTTTAATCGTCCGAAAATTTTAGTTCCTTGATATAGTGCATGGAACAATTGTTGTATGGCTATTTTACTGCTTTTTACTTTCGCATGCATTAAAACGTAATATCAGGGCTGTGAATTTTTTACTTAATGTAGTTTTAAGCCTTTGACCAAATTTGACTGGGAAATATATCACCACTATAACATAAAAAAACAAGATCGAATTATTGAGAAATGTATGGTAATATCGACTTGACTTCGAAATTTGATTGTATCACAATGAACAGCTGTTTATCGGAATGTTTATTTTATATCTTGGGAGTCGTAAAGAACCAAACTGGCGGAAAAAATATCGCCGTTTCGATGTCAGAAAAGATACAATATGCCCTGGGGACAAGGTTAGTTCGAAAAACCCTGGCTAAGGGTGAGTTATAACTAACCAAAATTTACCAAAATTTGAGTGATTCAAATAGATGTCTCAATTTAAAGGGGCGTTATTAAAGGAGGGGTGTTTAAAAAGATTATATGAAGATTTTAAATTTTAAAAAGTTTATTTCAGAGAGATTGGATAAGGCGTGTGGTGTATACATTACTTTATTCGCTGACACAAACACACAAATAAAATGTCACGGATAAATTTGCCTTTTTGTAGAAACGATTGTTTACCATCAGCAAAGTTCACAGAGGTATTTGTAAGACAATATTCGTGTATTGTTTTTGTCGCGTCGTAATGTTTCTTTTTATTGTTGCGTGCAAGTTTTTATGGCGTGGTTTTTGTCGTGCCGTGTTGCCTTTCGTCGTAGCGTGTCTTTTCTACCAACGTGGTTTTTTATCACTTCGTTGTGCTTTTCGTCGAAGGGTATCATTCTTCGCGACGTGCATTTTATCGATTCAAAGAGCTTTTGCCGTGGCGAATTATTGTTTGCGACGTGCATTTTATCGCTTCGTAATGCGTTTCATTGTGGCGTAATATTCTTTGCGACGTGGATTTTTTTGCTTCGAAGTGCTTTTCGTCGTGGCGAATCATTCTTTGCAACGTGGTTTTAATCGCCTCGTAATGCGCTTCATCGAGGCGAAACATCCTTTGCGACGTGGATTTTATCGCTCCGAAGTGCGTTTCGTCGTGCTAAATCATTCTTTTCGACGTGCATTTTATCGCTTTAGCGCTTTTCATAACAATGGTTCATTTTTATTGTGTGGTTTTACGTTTTACCGTGTCGCACAACTCTCAATATATAAGTTCGTTTAGCGTATTCCACTTCGTGGCGTAAAATGTTTGTACTTTTTACATGGAATAACTAATTTCGTAAACTACTCTCAGGAAATCACAACAGGAGACTCAGGAATGTGACTAAAGCGTTTTGAGTTAGTTAACTACCTGGCCATTGTATTGCACAGCTAGCTAAAGGCTTTGGAGTGAGATTTAGCGGTGACCACACTTTCCAAATTTTCTACAGAACCTCCTTAAATCAAACATTTTAAAGATGTAGCCCGTCTGTAGGTATATTTTTTTTTATATACTGCCCTGCCACCAAACTGGCATAAAATGCACGCCATGACAAAATTAGGGTCAATGTGAAAGGTAAAGCATTTTACTTTTTGATGTTTATGAATGTACATCCATGCAAAATGGCTGCTACGCTTGGATATTCTGCCAGAATATTCAACTTAAATTTACTTTAAAGAAAGAAAATTTCTCAAGTAAAAACAATCGAGAAATCTAGCGAATGATCATTTCATTAAATCTTTGCGAGAACTAATTCTTGAGATCTGTTGATTATTATATGTTCAAGGAGGTCATGAAATAACGCGTAAAATTACAATGTCATCAAAAAATGTCATCAAAGATATAAAGCGGTATGATTTTGAATCGATTCAAAGAGTTGGTTAACACTTAATACACGAGACCTTAAACAAAGATGAAAGCTATATAAGGGAATACCTTTTTTATCTCATAAAAGAACTAAAAATTGACGAGAAATAACTTTTGTGATAACATTTTCAATATATTCTGAGGGTATTAATTTCTGCGATTAAACCCCTTTTCACGTGGCCTAACTTTCGTATTTAGGCCAAAAATCGCGAAGTATCGCAAAAGTTTTTTCATATTAGCGAGCCAGCCGAACATAAACCAAAAATAATTAACCTTCTCACTTTTACTTCCCCTTTATCTTAACTGTATACTTAATACAATAAACAACATCTAAAAAGCTAGCGAGCTAGCAAGTTATCATTTTACCAACAAAAATATCTGATGAACACACAATTTATTGACCCGAATTTACAAGTCACGTTTTAAATGAAAGATGTGATGTTTTTAAGTTCTCTTACGTGAAGTGACTAACTAATTTTACTTTATGTGGTAGATAGCACAAAATGGTGGGTTTTGCGCCATTTTGAGAAACAACAACGAGTAAATACAACGACAAAGAATAAAACGACATAACAGAGTATCACGACAAAAAGTAAAACCACCAATAACAATAACACACCACGACAAAAATTTTGCACCGCGACAAAGGGTATCACGACAAAACGGGGAATAGTATTATAACGCTATGGAAACCTTACGACAATATTTTTTTCTAATTCTGCCCTGAAATTGACCGAAACAAATGCTTCTACTGGTTTTAGTCTTGTTACAGTGCGTTCCATTTCTTCAATCAATAAAATATCAAATACAGCTCTAAAAACCAACGCAAGAACGTCAAACTAAGCCGGCAGTGAACGTACCCTTAAAGTCTAAGGGTCTGCTAATAACGTATTCCGATTGTTTCTTACATTGCAACATATATACAGATGATGTATTTAATTTGGGACAAAAAGGAAAAGATCGCATAAAAATATATTGAAAAGCAAAGGACCCAAAATTGATCCTCACGGTACGCCGTATTGTATTTTTGTCCATGCACTGTAATTGTTATTTATACGTACTTGCTGTTTCCTGTCAATTAGGTACGATTTTATAAACAGGAAAGAGTTCATACCAAAGCCATATGCAAGTAGTTTTGCTAGTAAAAGCTCGTGTGGTATGCAGTCAAATGCCTTAGACAAATCAGTTAAAAGCGCTCCAAATGTGCCACCTTTGTCAAGACTGTTTTTCCATTTTTCAATCATATTTATGAGGTATTGTTGTGAACTGTGCCTCTTGCGAAAACCAAATGAAAGTTTCGAAAACAATGGCTCGAAAGAAGGTGTATATTTGGTCATACATGCATCTTTCATAGATTTTTGAGATGTTCGATAGGACGCTTACAGGTCTATAGTTCGCCTTTTCAGTGCGCAGTCCTTTCTTGTGTGTAGGAGTAATATCGGCGTTTTTCAAAGATGTTGGAAATTCTTTTTAACGATTGAGTAACATTTTCAGTAATAAATTGGCTAAAAATATCACTGTTTTCTTTGATGATGTTAAGTAGGAATATTATCTTTCTGCTGCGCCTTTTTTGGATCAAGTTTTCGAATGTATTATTCAACATCTTCAATTGCAATTTGTTTAAAAGAAAATTTGGTGCTGCTTTTTGCGTTTTTTCTTATCTTAGGATAAGATTTATATTTATATATTATCGAATTTATTTGATCTTTGGGTCTGTTTTCATTACTTGAAGGTTGTATATTTGATGACTTTATGCCTAAATTTTCAACAAAACTGCCAAAATAATTGTTGAATATTCCAGTAATATCTTCATCATTAGATATTGTAGTCCCATTTTCAACTAAGTAATATTTTTACTTGTAACTGTCTTGTTGGAGAAACATAGTTTTACTGTTTTCCAGAATAACCTATTGTCAATTATATTTTTAACATTAAGGTTATTGAAAAAATTGTCTTTATATTTTCTTATTAGTGAAGCACAAAAATTCCTTTGTTTATTGTATGCTAATTTACTCTCTGGAGTTTTATCCTTCCTATGCTTATTTAAAAGTTTTGATCTGTTCATAATTGCCTTGTTTATTTCCTTACTCATAAAAGGTACCTGGTTATGACGTACACACCTTCTCTTTCGAGGAGCATGATTATCTAATGTCCTTAAAACATTGATTTTAAGATTTTCACAATATTTAAAATCATCGAGATTGTTGTCATCATTTAGACCATTCATTATATATCATGGCGAAAATTTACATTATTAAAATTCCGATATGCTCTATAATTTATAATTTTTGGTTTTCGTTTAGCAAAGTTGGCCTTTAAAACAGTCATTGTCAATTTATGAAAATCAGACAAGCCTGTTTCAATAGCCCTGGAGTGACAAAAAGATTTCACCCAACATTTCAACATGTTTGGTCTTCTTATAATACAGTTCTTCGCGTTCCTAATTTGTTTATGATAAAATACAAAACAGACATGGAAGTATAAAGGACAAATGTCAACCGCAGTAACTCCATAAATTATCTAACATTTGAGTATATTGTTAAACTCTGATTTTGTTGATTGTGTAATATCCTTTGAAAAATTTAAATCGGAATATAAAGTAGATTGAGGTTTCATTGAAACGTGGAGACTTTCAAAAGATAGATATAGATAGAAATCGTACGATATATATCTTTGCACGTACATACTACTAATAATCCCAGGAAGTACAGTAATGGCTAATAACTAACTTAAAAAACGTCAAACTAAACCGGCAATAAACTGACCCCCAAAGTCTGAGGGTCTGCTATTAACGTATATAGATTTTTTTGACATTGTAACATATATATATAGAAGATGTATTTAATTCATATTCTTCGTCCTGCAAATTCACCCAATATTTCAACATGTTCACACAGCCTCGTTGTAATGTTTTTACCGCCTACCAGATACAGGAAAGACTCCTGTCAGGTTGTAATCGTGGGTGCGAGGATCCAACTCCCTCCATTAATTAATTCTTGTCAAATAATCCTGACTTAATAGTGTTGACAGAGGAAATTATGTAATTGTTATTGACTAAGCCGATGCGTGACTTCTCAAGCTGTTAGAGTGTTGTAGTAGGTTTATAGAAACGTTTCACATAAGAATAAAAGATTTCGTGGTTATGGAAATTTTGCAGTAATATTAAACCAGACTTTGTTACAGTTATACACTTTTGTTTTATATAGATGGTAGTTGACCCTAAATTCAACTAAGATCTATGAACCCAACATAACTCCCTGAAGTTCTTGATTGTTCATGGCAAGAAGTAAACTTTATAACAATTTCCTATAAACCAACTACCTTAGCGACATTAATTACGACAGATCATGTTATTCAAAGCTAGCCACAACGATTGCGGCATAATCTTCTGCGGTTTTAGCTTAAAATAGCAATAAATTTTCAGTACGAGGCTCTTTTGTTAACGGAAGTATCAAATATGCTAAATCAGTGAAAACACGATAAACCTTATTAATTAGGTTATAAAGTATTTTATATTTCTCCCAAACTATATGTAAGTTCTTGCCATATGACAGTACTCAAAATAGACCGAGATAACGTCTAATGAATCTTAATGAATTATGAATTACACAAAATGTATAATAGCACGGTCACTAGCTGCTAATTTTATGTTTAACCCAAAACCTCTTAAAGAATAGTAACAAGTTATATCCCAAATGGTATGTAAGGACTCCAAAAGAAAAGCTGTATATGTTTCTGACAACAGGAATGCCTAAAATTTGACAAGAATTCTGTTTATCCAAACAGTTCATTCATATCAATCGTTACTATAGTAACACTGTTAAAATCATTAGATTCTTTTCCTTACACGAATCAAATGTATCAGCAACGTCGTACTCAGTTCCCCTTTCAAGGAGATAAAGAAAAAAATAAAGGTAGAAAGATGCTTATAAAGCAAGAGAATCAAAAATTGTTCAGCATTTTTTGAGTTAGACTTCTAGCAGTCACAGAAAAGTTGTTCCAACTTGGCAATATCGATATTGTAGCATTTAGAATTTGACGTCTTTAAAAAACGCTTTGTTTTGAAAAACATGGGAACAAATTTTTTTTGTTACCTGCAGCAATTATAATGAATAATCTGTTAATAGGACATAATTTTGATGAAACCAAATTTTTTTATGGTAATTTCCCTCCTTCATTGTAATTGCATTGCGAGGGTGAAAAGCTTACGTGCTTCTACTCAATTTGGTCATTCAGTAAGTACCTCTAGGTGTTCTTATTTTTCTCACATTCGTCAGCCTAAAATTGTTTCTTCTTATATTTTGAGCATATTTAAAAAATTATTTAACAGTATATTACATATAGTTGCAATGTAAAATACAGGTACAAGTCTCACAAAATCGAAACAAATGATTCTGGGAAAATGTCTGCCTCGAAAGATGTTTTCCCCTTATTTCATGACTTTTTTTCAGGAAAAAAAATTGAATTTCAGTAAAAGTTTAGCCTTTTCATTGTTCTTATTTTCTTTCAGTCATTCTCAACCTGATTGTTCTTATAAGATTGTTCTAATAAAAGAGTGTTGACGATGGAAAAAAACTATTAAATATATATGACCTTATTTATATAATATTTTTTAACATCAAATCATAATGATCATTAAAACAAAGCCAAAACAATACATTTGAGCATTTAGCGTTGAGTTCTTCATTTTTACTTGAACGTAGGGGTCACAGGTAATTAGGAAAAATAAAAGGACAATAAATAATGACTATCTGTAACGTCATGTCAATTACGTTCATGTTTTATTTGTTAATGACAAAATGTAAACAAATTTTAAAGTAATTAGTTCTTTCATCTCCGTATTGAAATATCGGCACGGTATGGTTTTAACAATATGAAAGCACGTTCAAATGAATGATCTGAGGATGAAGTGTCTACACTTATTTATGCTCATTTGTTACCAATTATTTATGGTAAATGGTAGATGCAACCAAAGATCAAAACAAATCTCAAATACGGAGGATTTTTTTCTGGGATTATATTCCTTAACATCAGTTGAAAATGGAAATTTAAAATACAATCTTTCCACAATTATCACTGATCAACAAATGTCAAAATATTTGGAGAGTTTATATGGCAACAGAAGTACAACTTATGTGACCGTTGATGTTTGTGACAATCCGAAAGTTTTGATAGAAAACCTCTTACCATATCTCAATATGAATGTTAAGAAACCAATTGCCATTATCTCCTACATGTCTTTTGATATGACAAGAATTGCTGCTTCAATATTATCAACTTCTGATATTCGATACGTTGCATTAACGAACAAAAACATGTTTCCTAATGCTTTAGTGGAACTTCAAAATACAATATTCAGCTATCAATATGATCAGATTCTACACACAGAGAGTGTCAAAGATTCCTTATTACAACACTCAATCACTAATACAGTATTCTATATATTTTGTAATGAATATGATTGTGCGGAAGATTACGGCTTGTCTGAAGCCTTTACAGAAACAAAACAAATATGTGTGACGAAAAACTTTGTTAACATCACTGACAAGGACGCAATCATGAAGAGCATCCTAAAAAATGATACGTTTAATGTATTTGTAGAAAATTTATACGAGTTTAAACACGCTGATACAGGAATGCATTTTTTTCATTCCAGCGATCGGGACGCTCATATATTACACACTCGAGATAGACTAGCAGAGGAAGAAAACGCATGTGTCCTAGCTAAGCAATCCTTTGTTGCTGAAAATAATTTTACAGCACAATCAATCTGTTCTGATGTAACCCAAATGACAATAGTGTACGGTGAACATGAAATATACCACGCTTTAGCGCATTTTCACAGCGATACGAATATTTCAATTCCGAATTTGAAAACTCTTTTGTTAAACAATACAGAAATGTATAACGGTTTCACAAATTTAATTAGTCAACACCAAGCTGTTTGTGGTATGGGTGCGTGTGAAGCAGGCGAAGAATCGGTGTATGAAGAATATGAATTAAGTCACAATAAAACTTACATTGGGTGGCATTGCAAAAAATGTCCAAGTGGTTATGTGAAGAATCATTTTGGCAACCACAGTTGTGAACCTTGCCCATTCTTGGAAGAAAGTAGTGAAGATAGGACATACTGTTATAACCCAAACGTGGAAAGCTACATAAAATTTCAAGACACTTCAAGCATGATCATCATTTTCTTTTGTGCATTTTCGCTCTGCCTTACCTTAACGACAATATATTTGTTTCAAAGGTATGGCAACACGCCTGTGATTTTATCTTCAGGACGCATTATGTCCACTCTTCAGCTGTCAATGCATTCCGTAATGCTGATATGTTTACCATTGCTATTTATGGCGAAACCGAACACTACAACCTGCACATTTCGACCAATCGTCATTGGAGTATGTCTAACAGCAACAACAACAATAACATTATCCAAATCACAAAGACTGCTATTAGTATTTCAAGTAAAAAGAAAAATGAGAAAACAAGAAGTTATAATAACAAAAGCAACTGAGATATTTTTACTTGTCATTATGCTTTTTATCGACGATTTGATTTTAATTGTTTCCTTTCAAATCACATCACCAAGAACTCTAATAGATACCATAACGGACAACGAAAGTATGGTTCGTTGCAACACAAATCCGCACATCCAAATACAACTCGGTTACATATTCACTCTACTTGTATGCAATACTGTGCAAGCATTCAGGGCGAGAAAATTACCAAGTAATTTTCGAGAAACAATTTTTATCACTTTTTCATCGTTTGTATCGGGCTTGCTGTTAGCGTCAGGAGCTATGATATATTACAGTCAAACAAACGGCATCAAAAAAGACATTATTCTTATGAGTACAGTTATAGGATTAAATTTCATTGGTTATATTTCACTATATGGATGGAAATGCTTTATTATTATATTTCGAAAAGATTTAAACACAGCAAAGGCGTTTCGACATGGTATTAGAAAAATGGTGGAGCATCAGTCAATACGTATAAAATTTGTTTAAATAAAGTTAGAAATTCAAATTGTATCTATTTATCTAATATTATATCTTAAAATCGGATGTTGTTTTCCATCGTTGTTATAATAAGGCTATAACATCAAAGGAATTGCGCTAAAATCCAATCCCAAGGCCAACATTGAGCTATTAATTTAAACATGCAGCAAAGCTTCGTTTATAGCAAAGCAAAAACATACTATCATTTTTTTAGGAAACTTTTATTCTAAGAAAAAATTATTATTATCTGTAACATTACGTTTAAAGCCCATGCATAGCTCCTTTTCCCCTACGACAAGAGTGCTTGACCTTCATATAAAACCAACGTGTTTTTTTTTTCGCGGGGAGGTAAGTTTTAAAAGTATTCACTTTATTTTAGTTTCTCTTTCAAAAGGCATCAATTTAAATTCTTCGCAGTGTAGTCATAATTTAAAAATGACTGTGTCATTCTCCTCCTTTTAACTTTACAATTACGCCTTTTTGAAAATACCCGGTACTTAGCAACAATAAATGATGCTGCAAAATTTTATTGTGAGTTCTATTTCGGATGACAGAAAGAAAAAACGCTATCAGAGACAGTGGCATGGAAGTGACTGATTCGGAAAACGGAGATGGGTTGGCGGGGGCTGGTATTACGCAAGCGTTGGTACGGTTTTAAGTACAAAGTCCTGTGAGATAAGGCCAGATAAGAAATGATAGAACCAACACTTGTGTTTTCATTTATAGAAGCTTTATTGTAGAATAGTTGTAGACAAGAAAAACATATTTTAAAAAAGTGCGTTAATTTGCGAATAGCCAACTGCGTCAGATAGGACTTACGTAACGCTAAGAATTTAACCTCAAACTGCAAGTATTAAGATATATAAAGGTAATACACGTTTCCCGAATTACATGTTTTTTAAAATTTTTAGAATTTTCTTGTTTTGACTTTAGGATCAAATTCAAATCATTGAATTAGTGTGTGTATAAATTTTTAACTTAATCCGAAAATGCTGTAATTTTCGTAATTTTCTACTTGTACTAATAAGCCTCGGTTTCAGGCAGAGTTCGATTAGAACAAAATTAAAAAAACACGTAACAGGTTGTGTAAATCTTCAGCCATAAATGAGTATCTAAGTTACATTATCAAGTGGTAACTTAATAATGTAACTTAGATTACGAAAAGCTTCGTGAAAATAATTTTTTTTTTAACAAAGTGTTTTATTGATTATTGATATGTAAGAGGTTGTTTTTTGCTGTATAATCTGAAGATTCCACAGTCTATCAAGTTTTAGGTGAGGATTTCAAAAATCACATTCATTTTGTTTGAAAAAGTTTAGAAATAACAGCGGTACATCAAAGAAAACTAATTCGGGAAAAGTGTATTCTTTAACAAAACTGTGTATGCTTTCATCAAACCAAAGTAAGTGTTGGACCAGTGAACTAGTCTTTGATATTAATACGCTAATATGTCTGGCAAAAACGCCCAAAGTTTAAGTAGTTGAAAATTGTGTCTATTTGTTATTTTTTGACATTACGGCACGATGTAAATGCATTAGGGACTGGCGCTGACACAAGAAGATTATGGTAGCCTTTGCATTGCACTTTGAGACTTTCTTGCACTTATAAGTTTAAGAAACCTTCTGCGACCAATATTTTGTCACGTTTTTATTATTACGGATATACACTGTCAAAATGTTCAAACTATGACATGGAATTCACAGAGTTGTTATAATAATATTTTTTATTAGGTCAGAATATTAATATAATTAATCAACAGATAAGCATTAAGTTTGTTTATTTCACGAAAACATGTTGACAAGAACAACAATATCAAAAACCGGAAAGAAAGGACAAAAATTTTAAGCCATTACGGCTAAATTTTCCTTAATTTCATTTTTGTTCCACTTTATTGCGCTTTTTTGCTTAGGAATAATCTTCAGCAGAATCGTTTCACAACAAAATCGTTGTTAATCCACAAATTGAGAGCAACGAAATATTCGACAATGAAGTTCCAAAACAATTAAAATGTTTAGAAATTACCTTGCATCACATGTATTTGTATGCTACCACAAAAGAAGAGGCGAGCTACATAGAAAAAATAGACCAATTAATCTTGCTACAGTTTATCCCATTGAGCTTGATATAATTGCTTTTATGGTCTGTCAAACTTGCTGCTTAACCACTTGAAATTACTTTTGGATTATTGTAAAAACAAATTTTTTAAGGGTGTTTCCACGAAAAAAAAATGGCTGCATTTCAAAAATGGTTTTTTACCTGTTTTCAGACAGCAAATTTATTCGAATACGGCGGTTTAACATAGAGTAAGAATAGTTCAAACTCATTCCATGGGCTTCTTCTTTCCTTTACGCTTATATTACGCTTATATAAGACTTCTCATAGGAGAGAAAAAGTCCGATATTATAAGCGTGATAAAAAGAAGACATAGAAACAAGGTTAAAAATCATTGGTTACTTTACTTGGGATATTTAAGGAATGGCTAAGCAACAAACGAAGTCTTCAAATTTAAGCAAAATCGAGATTCAAAAATTAAGACTCTTATTACAAAAAACATGTATATTGTGCAATCCGGCACTTTTCGCAACAAGTAGTGAAAAAAATGTATAACACCGCATATAACAACCATTTTCACGGACTTTAAGTAGCTTTCCAACCGTTTTACGTGAATTTATTTTCAATCCATACATTTCATTTCCATGGCATTTCCACTCGTGGCAAGTTTTGCCACATGTTTGTATCCTTAAAAATGTTAAGCCACAAGTAGCTATAAATCAGACTCCACGGTGTGTCCTGAAATTTGAAATCGTCATCTTAAAGGTGTTCAGTGCTCAAGAATTTTCAAAGAACAATCTTTAAATGTTATATTTGCCGTTTTATTTGGAAACCACGTGAAACAAGAATTCTAAAGATCAAAGCGCCTATACTTTACAATGGCATTAGTATCACCCAGTGTTTAAGCGTAACTGATTTTTAAACCTGCCAAGAAGTTAAAGTTTCGCCCTGTTTTAGCCTCATTCTCGTCCTAGAAATACCGCATTAGTTTCCGAGAAAAATTATTCAGCCTCAGTTCTGTTCAATCCACTAAGAAACATAAAGGGCCAATTATTTACATAAATTTATTGCCACGTATAAAATCTAAACTAAAACATGTAAAAATATATATTTTTGTGTCGGAACATCAATGTAAAAATGAAGAATGCAAAACGTAGATATACAAGAATAAAATTACATAAAAAAAATAAACTAAAAACTATAAGATTATTCCACACCTCCTATTCCTTCATGATTTCCAATGTTCTTGTCTTCAAAGGCTGTCCTCTTGGTGCTTCTATAGCTAACTTGGAATCTTTGGTATATCTAGAAGACAGTGCTTCTACATTTATATCACTGGGTAGGTTATAATGCCAAGTGAAATGGCGATGATGGATGCTTTTGCCATGATCGCTATTATGCTCATCTTTAGCTTCACCCCGAATAATCAAATCTCTGCCATTAACACGAATGCTTATTTCATCTGGAGCATAACCAGACACATCTAAAGATAAGTGGTAATTCTTCTTTTCCGCAGAGTCTTCCGTTTCACCTTCTTTGAGAGAGATCTTCTTCGCAGCTTCAATAGTAAGAATTCCATCTTGTGATATGTTGGATGTGAGAGTGTGAGTATCGATATGTTCGGGTATGGTGTATTTACGTTGAAATTCACAAGCCTCGTAGCCATTTTCAATTTCGTTTCGATGCTTGCCAGTGATTGTCATCGTTTGACCTAAAATAAAAAAATTATCAAGTTTGTTACCTAGAACCCCTGATAATGCCAAGGAATTGAGCGCGTTTTACTCTACGGGAATTAATTTTCGCAAATTTCACAACTATTGAACAATTTTGCGAAAACTAGTTTTGCAAAAATTATTAAGTAACTCGCTATTTGCGAAAATTAATCCTTGCGAAATTTTAATTTTTTCTCCTTTTTTATAAAAAACAATTTTTCCCTTTAAATTTAACTAATACTATAGGTAAAACATAATTAAACAGTATAAAAGTTAAAAGAAAAAATGTTAAAAAAATTTCACTTCCGCGAGATTCACGAAATTCAATCCTCGCGAAATATTGGTTACTTTGCGAAAAATATTTTTTTCACAAAAAAAAAAATACAGAGAAGCATTTTTCAATGCAAGCACAGAACCAAGAAACTTACCATCAACTTTAACAGTGATTTCATCGGGTCTATAGTGCTTAACATCGAGTCGAACACAAAACTTCTCCCCCTGATCAGCCAATTCACCTTTTGAAGGTGGCTTATATGGTTCATGGCCAACAAGCTCACGATACAACCGATCTCGTTCTCTTGAGCTTTCTCTTCGCAAACGTTGTCCACCTTTGGAGGGTAAAGGTGGTTGGGAATTATAAAACATAGGCGAATAGCGCATTGGTGGAAATGTCAGTTCAAGGTTTTCATCAAATGGATCTTCTTCCAGACCAGCTGATGCTGAATCATGAACAGGCACGTGCCAAGACGCCATATTGCTGTTGTATGTAAGAAAAAAATAGATGACACTGTGACAAGAAAACGATATATTTGCATAAAAAAAATGCAAACAGAAATTAATTAAAAAGCAGTAATTACATTAAAAAAGTATATAACAAGTTACTTTTAATATAAAATTGAATAACTGAACACTTTACATAAAACTTAAGGTCATAACCACACAAAACAAATAAAGCCATACACAGACTACATAACTAAACACAACTTTCAGAAATGTCTAGTCACTGGAAGTACTGTGTCTCAGCAGCAGTGACAACTCTATATTTTTAAGTCTATTAACATATCTATGTATTATACAGTTAAAGGGATTCCTGCATTAAAAACGATCCTTTTATATTTGTGGAGGAAAAAAAAAGTTGTCTATCAAGTCTCTTCAAATTTTTTAAAAATCTTTTTTTTATTCTCAAGTAATTCAAGATTCAACTGTTCAAAATCTGAGAACTTATGATGTCATAATGATGTGATTATGATGTCTTATGATGTCGTACTTTTCTAAAAAATGCTGACATTACATTTCTACCTTTAATTAAAGATGAAATTACTTTTAAGCTACAAAACTTCACATTATGTCAAGACATCATCAAGAGCATAAGTTCACACTGCTAAAAAGTTTTGATATTTTGTAAGTTTGCAAGATATTAAAGTTATTAAGTTATGCTTCTTACCTTATTACATCTTTAATGATGATGTGATAAGGTTGGATGGAAATTCTTGACTTAACATACAAAAATATCATTTTG
The DNA here is from genome assembly GCF_029227915.1 of Hydractinia symbiolongicarpus. Lineage (NCBI taxonomy): Eukaryota > Metazoa > Cnidaria > Hydrozoa > Anthoathecata > Hydractiniidae > Hydractinia > Hydractinia symbiolongicarpus. The sequence goes on along the minus strand of NC_079882.1, from coordinate 9,952,803 downwards.
CAATGAAAAATTCCTTTAATAAACACAGGAAAGGAGCACTTTACTCTGCTACTTATTTTTACATCTGTAGAGCTTAAGTAATTTTAAATTTGGTCTTAACAGACCCTACAATACTTTACTCTAATATTGCACAAACTAAAGGAAAAAATGTGTCTAGATACTTACTTCTTTATATTTCATTGTAGAAGATAAAAGAAAAAGTATAAAAATAAACATAAAAATACTAGGAAACTAATATGATACCAGAATAAGTTTTACAACATTTTTTTGACCAACACATTATAACAACACAGTCTTTGCATGAAAGCATATAATATTCATTAAGCAGAACTTTATACAAGATCCCATGTATATAATATATAGACCTTTTTGAATGTTTACATTTTCCACAGTAAGCCCTTTCAGCTTTAACAACTGCATGGCAGGCAAAAATATCCCGGCGCTAGGTGAAGTTATCATCATCATCATCATCATTCTCGGCTTAACGTCCGTTTTCCATGCTAGCATGGGTTGGACGGGGTACATTAATGACCCTCTTCCAATCTGATCTAGACTGTGTTAGATCTAAACTCAACTTCCTCTCTATTAAGTCTGTCCTTATAACCTCCTGCCAAGTCTTTCTCGGTCTGCCTCTGGGCTTTGCCCCAGGAACTATCAAGTCTCTACACTTTCTTACCCAATTATCCTCCTCCATTCTTTCCAAGTGCCCCAGCCAATTCAACCTTCTTATCTGGATAACATCTTTAATTCTACAGAGACTTAGCCTGCTTCTTAGCTCATCTGAACTCTTTCTGTCTCTCAGACTGGCATTACACATCCACCTAACCATTCTCATATCATTCCTTTCTAAACGGAACCAGGAAGTTAGGTCCTTTTTAGTCTGTTTCTTCACACAAAGGTATCATTTTACGACTTTATATAAATATATGTCAATAAGAAGTTATCTATATACACTCAGATAGTTGAGAACTTCTGTTACTTAGGTGATATGTTGGGCAGTGAAGCGGGTGTTGGAAGCAGTGTTACTTGCAGGATAGGTTCTGCTTGGAAAAAGTTCAGAGAGTTACTTCCTTTGTTGACTAGCAGAGTCCTGTCAATTGAGGCAAAAGGTAAGTTGTATGAGGGCTGTGTAAGAAGTGTTATATTGTACGGTAGTGAGACATGGGCAGTGAAGCCGGAAGATCTTGACCATTTAGAAAGGAATGATATGAGAATGGTTAGGTGGATGTGTAACGTAAGAGTTCAGATGAGCTAAGAAGCAGGCTAAGTCTCCGTAGAATTAAAGATGTTATCCAGATAAGAAGATTGAATTGGCTGGGGCACTTGGAAAGAATGGAGGAGGATAATTGGGTAAGAAAGTGTAGAGACTTGATAGTTCCTGGGGCAAAGCCCAGAGGCAGACCGAGAAAGACTTGGCAGGAGGTTATGAGGACAGATTTTATACAGAGGAAGTTGAGTTTAGATCTAACACAGTCTAGATCAGATTGGGAAAGGGTCATTAATATACACCGTCCAACCCATGCTAGCATGGAAAACAGACGTTAAGCCGAGAATGATGATGATGACTCAATAATAGTTCAAAGCCTTAAAAATGTTTCCGTAAAAAGAAATGGGATGAAAAAGACTATTCTTCAGCAAGCTTCTGGATCTTTCTGCGTGCCACGCAGTTGTTAGAGCTAGAAGGGATTACCACAGTAAATGTATACATTCAGAAAGGTTTATAATTTCCTATTAACATTATTGTAGTACATTATGGTACAAAGTGAAAAAATAGCATGCAGTTAATGTGTAGAGGGGAGGGGCTCATGAAGCTTAATGGAATATTGCTGTTAATGGATGAAACCTTAGTTGTCAACGGCCAAAAAATTAAAGCCAGCAGGTTTAAGATTTTTTGACATGTGGTAAAAAAGGATGTTTTTTAATCGTTTGTTTTTCTGGTTTCTGTTTGTTTCCTGGTGGTTATTTCCACATCATTTCTAATATTTCTATTTGCTTCACGTTTTAGTAAGCAGCTAGCTATTTTGAGGCTATATATATATTTCATTCAATACAAGTATTCTTTAAAAGTTTTACACTCATGTATTTGCTTTGTTGCAGGTTGACAGCAATAATCAAATATATACTTTCCGTGTTTGCTTTGTTTTGCGTGTTGCATAAATTTCTCCAGATTCCAATGTTTTGATTTTTTGTTTCCTGTAACATGCACACGAATAGTTTTACGGTACCGATTAATGGACGTCGACGTGGTGTTTGTTTTGCTAGTTCAGCAGGCCGCAACTCTCTTTTTATCTCTTCGTAGACTAAGATTTTTATTTAGATATGACAAATCAACAGAATTCATTTCTCAGATATCCATATCCATATCTAGAGCCTGGACTTTAGAATAAACACCTTTATCTTTCTTCTAAACTAAACGGGAAAACTCGAGTGTGTTTACCACGATTTTAGTATTATAAAGGCCATGTATAAATAATAATATAGCCACTGGCACTGTGTTCTCTGTCTTATTTTATCCCAGACAAAATTTGTGCACTCAGGAGGGGAAAGATTATATAAAAGAAAATTCTTTGTCCTTCGCAAGAATAATTCCTCTTGTCATCAATACACTCAATCATTGTGCTGTGTTTTTCCTGCACGCACATAAATGGAGGTAACTTTTCCGCTAAGTTTGTTTAGCGTGACTGTGATTCAATGTATTCCGATAACTTTTATCTACAAAACACACCCCTGAGCCTTCCAAGATTTATCCGAATGTGTGTATTCACGGACGGAAATCCGCTAAAAGAGGGTGGGAGCGGGTCCGAATCCTAGGGGCTATATCCCGCTAACAAGGCTCAAAAAGAATTTTCGAAGGTCCCTTACAGAGTATAATTCTGTGATGTGTTTATTCCAATCTGTGGTCCACTTGAATTATTTATAAAGCCTATTTTATAATTATAATGGTTGCTGACTTGTCTCAGATGTAGCTAGTGGATGCTTCAAACATCGCCATGTATTATTTTTATTGCTAAAAAAGCCAAGGCGACATTAGGAAAACTCGTTGACATGAATTAACAAAGATGTTCTTTGTAGGAGAGCACATGTGGCCAAAAATTTTTTATCTTAAAAATGTTCTCCAGCCAGTTTAGTTTCATAATAATATAGGCTTGTTTTGTATTTTGATGAAAGATTGCCAAGATAACAATAAATTAAAATGTCATATCCCCACCGCACAAAAATACAATTAAGAACTAAAGAAAAAGTCAGACGCAAGGCATAAAAGAGGCTTGATATATTTTAGATGTTTTTTGTTGGTTTGTTTTTCTTTAATTAGGAAGTTTATTTTTGTGCACCTTGCTTTTGCTTCTTCTCTTTGGTAAAAATAATTAAAGTCCATTGTCTCTTTTTTTAAAATATTTTTTTGTTAAAATGTTACTGCTATAGGAACTCCAACTTTTTGAAATGTTATATCAAGAAAAGTGTTATTATACAGAGTGTGATTTTGACCATACTGGTGTATTGTGTATATATATTTAGTTGAAAATGTCTGATAGTGAAAGTGAAGAAGATTTTGTTAGTGCTGATGAGGGTGAAGATGATGACAATAAAAAGGATGCTTGTAAGAAGCAAGAAGAAAAAATGAAAGTGAAAAATGTAAAAAAAGTTGAAAGTGATGAAAAGATAGAGTCAAAGAATGAGGAAGCAACTAATAACATTAATGATAAAACAACCATTATTAGAAATAATGAAATTATTCAATCTGAGAGTGATAACGAAGAAGAAAACACTGACAAAGAAATAGACTCCTTGGCCAGTGACTTAAAACATACGAATGTTAAAAAAACCTCTTTGCCATGTAAGAATATTGAAAAATTTGATCAGCAGGATGTACCTAATCAATCAGCAAATTTGTCAGATGATCACGAACATTCTGAACATCATGAGAACACACTGATGGTTGATGGAGAAAAAAATAAATGCACAGAAGGTGAAAATGAAGTAAACCATAAAAATATATTAAAAGATAATAACCATGAAAGTGATATCAGTGAGGTTAAATCTGGTGATGTCATTAATAAAGACAACAAAGATTTCAATGACGGAGAATTAAAAATTACACCTGAATTAAACACCGGTGATGCAAATGAAAGGTAAGTCGAAAAACTTAGAAAGGAAAGCTTCATAAAACTATTAGGCCGATTTTAAGCCACTTCTGTCTGGTATGGGTCCTGGTTTTGCAGTTTAAGAATGCCCATAGTGGAACGGCATTGTTATAACTGTTATAGTAACAATAAACCACCCTGCCTTTTGCTCAATTTGTCACTTTTCAATTTTTACTGGTAAAAAATAATTTGTAGCATTTAAAGCAACTTTTGAAATGAAGGTGTAGAATTAACTTTTTCGATGTTTACAGACTTTTAAAACGTTTAAATTTTTCGCAGAAATAAAAAAACAAAAAGTATAAAATAAGACTTCTGATAAGGAAATAACAATAATAACGAAAACCTGAAAAAAGTCTATGAAACATGAGGCTGCATGATTTTCAACTTTATTTTCAATATGCTGAAAATAAAGTTGCGAATCACAAAAAGTTTTAGCAAAACCATGTAAAAAATTGTCTTCTTTTTGGTGTATTCTTTATAAAACTTTTCAAGTTTTTATTAAATGTTTTAAATTAAAAATCCAAAAAAAAATTCTTGCTTTATGTTCACATCAAGTGGATGCTATATGTACTTTGATTGAATGGTGGGTTTGCTTATAGTGGTAAAGTTCAACTTTTCATTCTGTGCAGACCACTTTTGTCAGAATTTTAAGAGAAAGAGCACTACTGCTCTGTTCTTAATTAAAACTCATAAAAAGTGACCAAACAAGTCTAATTATTGCTACTATCGTTTGTAACCTAAACTCCAGTAATAACCATATTCCTTTTATGGGCTAAACTGGTGATCAGTAGCCTGTTGTAGTGCAAAAAGAAAATTCTGCCTGTATATTTTTTTTCTTAATTTTTATAGTCCTGCAGAGAGCTCATTTGTCATTAAAGTCGAGAAAGCAATTGAAGCTTCAGAAATGGAGAAACCTATTGAACCATCTAGCACTGAAAAGGTTGCAGCAACACCTATTGTCGAAAAGGCTTTGAAAGCTTCTGACACTAAAAAAAATGTAGAAACACCAAATCCTGAAAAGATTATGGATATATCTAGCACTAAAGAAGTTGAAGAATCCCTCAAAGTTAGAAGGGTTACGGAAACACCTAATGCTGAAAAAGTTGTGAAAACAACCGATGACTCCGTTGTTGAAGACGTCACAGAAAATGAATCAAATGGCAATCAGAGTGTTAACAATCAACCACAGATTTCCTCCAGTGGCAACAACACCACAGGTCAAGAAGACTGGGGATGGGACTCATGGGCTGATGATTTTATATCCCAAACTGCAAACAAAGTTTCATCCCTACTGGAAACTGTGGAACACCAATTAGGCATACCTGATCCCAAGGAAGTTGCACAAGCTTTAAGAAAAGATGAGGTGGAAAGTCAAAGCAAGGAGGGTGAGAAACAGGCTGACAAACTTGACAATGTTTCGGATAGTTCTGCTGGAAACCAGGCTGCAGGTCAATGAAATTTTCTGTTCTGTTCTATGTTAGTGGTGCTAGTTATCACGGATGTTATTCTTTATACTGTTTGACAGATTGTAGCCAAGTATTTGAAATTGAGTTAAAAAAAATTAAAAATAAAATACATGTCTCCTGCAAAAAAACAACACAAAAGTCCATAATTCATGAATTTTTTACCAGTGAAAATATCACACAAAGAAAAATTAAAGCACTGTCACAAAAAATCATAACAAAGGATTATTAAAAGTGCTGTAATTGTTTTGTTGATAAAAGGCTTTTCTGCGAAAAAAATATTTGATAACATTTTTACGTCATTTTTCACAAACAATTATCTGCAGAACATGTTACCCACATTTCATTCATATCAAATTATGTATATGTACCAACATGTTTCTAAATTTTAGTGTTATCCTCATATACCTTTACTTCAAGATATGCCTTCTCTGTCTTATAGGTGCATCATCTTGGTTCTCCAGTTTTGTCCCAGTATCAACATTATCAAATCTTGTTCAATCCACTGGCCAAGATCTTGTCTCTGGTAGCATCGATGCATTAGAATTTCTTGGCAAAAAAACTGTAAACATTTTGTCTGAAGGAGATCCAGGTCTACGCAGCAAACGTGACCAGTTGCTTGGAAAGAAATCAACGTTATCATCTGTGCTACAAGAAGCTAAAAATAAATCTGAACAAGTGGATTGCAAAAGTTCTATGAAAAGGGGAGATAACCCAACAAATTTTAATGACATGTTTGAAAAAGTACAAGGAGTTGCACATTCTGAGGCATTGGAAATGTTATCTAAGGAATGTGATATGAAACTGGAGAGAATTTTAAATGCCCAATCTGATGCTGCGAAAGATGAAAGCATCGAAATATTGACTGCCATAAAAGAAAAGATGGAACTTGATGTTGAACTTGACGAATCAAAAGATGTAAATTTTAAAAAGGAACTTTATCTCCAGTCAAAGAAACTGCAATTAAAAGTAACATGTTCAAAACTGTTAAACACTTGGTCAAAACTTCAAGAAAAAACAAACTTTTCAGAAACTATTAATGTTCATGATTGTTATGAAAATGCTGTGATGACGTTAGCTGAATTTACATCGAGATGTATCGAATATTACAGAAAGGTTGCAGACATGCTCCTTATGACGGACATGGAGGCGAAAAAATTAGCGGAAGAGAGAGCATCAACATTAAAAAATATCACCCAACTCTACCAAATAGAAGTCACATCTTTGGGCAACAGTTACGCTAACCATTTAGCTGAAAATAACAAAGAAAGTGCTTCCCGTATAATAACAGATATTTACCTGGAAGTTTCGAACTGTGTGTCGCTGCTACATGACTCACATGGTTTATTAAGTCCAATATTAAAATTATCAGCTATTAAGTAACATTTTAAATTACCTTAAAGGGTTCGGTTTTTAAGTAAGAGGTTTTTTGATGTGGTTGTGATGAAAAATAACTTTTTATTAATATGGATGTTTTTTATAAAATTTCTGGTATGGCCAAGGTTTGTCACAAATTATGTTCATTTCAGTGAAGGTGCTTCTCACTATGGGTGATTGTGATATCATATATATGTCATGTTCATTTCTCTCATAAAACGTTCTCCAAAAAAGAAATGTGTGCATCATTCAGCACAACTAAAATTGAATATTATAACAATTATTTTGAAATAAATTTATATTTATATATACCTTAATTATATTATTTGTGAAAAATGCAATTGTATACTCTTTTTTTTTGATGTGCTATAAAGGCAGAGACTTACGCAAAGAACAAAGTTTATTTTCTTTGTTAAGAAAGGCGTAGGGATGGAGGGGGATAGGGAGGTAGGTGGGCAAGCATGTATTAATATAAAGGCATTCAATAGGAATATAAGAATTAAGCTGGCTTACTGCTAACAAAATTTTGCTGCATTTTAAAATATCATCTGCCCATTTGTTGTTTATTAATGGTTGTGAGGTTACTTATGGAGTTATTAGGGCGGTGGGAAAATTTTTACTTAAGCGCACGCATTTGTACAGGCTTAAATTTAAGATACTGTGTTTCCATGTGAATGATAAATACTCAACTATTATATATAGTAAACTTCCAATCGCTGTTTTTTTCGTATTGTCGAAATTACGAAGGCTTTTCTTACAAGGTGTCCGTTTTTACATTGTCTGTGTCTATATATTTACTTAATGTCAAGTTTTACAAAGGTGTACTTGATGTTCCTGTTGCAGTTTATCTGAATGATTCTTTTAGATGATAGCAGTTTGTGCTAAATCTTTTTCTTCGCTAGCTGGAAATTTTAAGAAAATTAAGATAACTTTGTTATGTGGAGGAGGAGCAGTGTTTTATAAAAGACATTTTTCTGCAGTGAACACTAACTTTACAGAACATTTAACAAGATTTAATGGGGTTTATGTGACTGTTCAAGATCAAGAACAAGATGCTACCACTTTTAAAGACGATTTACAAAGTAAGCTAGCCATTGCTTGCAACTAAAGCAATTTTTTTTCTTACAATCGCTATATGTATGCATGTACATACAGCGATTTGTCAGCTCACACGTACACCCAAATAGCCTATGTAATGTATATATGCTCACATATTTTGTTTTCTGAATTTTCTTCAGCGATCATGTGATTTTAAATCTTTAACGTTTTACATATTTTTTTAAATTCTTCTTACCTTATCCTCAATTAAAAACATTGTATCTTACACAAAAAAGGATAAATGGTTTCAAGAACAATAATATAAGAGATAAACAATTTCATGAGCAAGTTGCCATCAACAAACGTACAAAACAAAGTTTTTGCATACATAGTGGGAAAAAAACCCGATTATTAACGCGAATCATCGTGAACTTTCAAAATAGTGATGTTGTAACATGTCTGGTGATTTTTAACGTTGCCTTTGTTTCATTATAGGTGCGTTAAAACGATGGAAGAATGATCAACGAAGCAGTGTACTACTTCAGGTTCCAATATCACAAAGTCATCTAATAAGGGTAGCATCCCAAAATGGATTTATATATCATCATGCACGAAATAATATAGCAGTTCTGAGTTTATGGTTGGTCGAAAACACAGATTCAAAGATTCCATTGTTTGCCAATCATCAGGTGGGCGTGGCAGGTACAGAGTTTTGTTGAATTCTAATTTTTTTTTCACGCAAGATTTTTTTGGTTTAAGTTTTGGTTTGTTATGGGTGGAAGGCATTTTTAGCTCTTAAGTTGCTTAGCTAGCTCCTATTTATCGAACCTTTGAATCGTGTTTCTCAGTGGTGAACTCAACAAACACAAAAAAATCTGTGAAGAACACTAAAGTGCCATTTAAACATTGGCATATGTTTCTTCTGGGAAATAATTTTTCTTGGAAAGAGTCATAGTTCACTTAAGAAGGTTGTTTGAGCAGCAAAAAGTGATTGAGGGATTATTGTGCAGTTTAAAATGTGTCTAACATAGTTGCTTAATATTTGACTCTACTCGAGGCTTTTGGGTTGTTTACTATAGTTCTGAATTGATTGAAAAACGAGTCTTTTAAATTTTACTTAATTAACAATGTTGTTTGTTCATTGCAGGTGCTTGCTTCAATAGCGACAAGAACGAATTGTTAGTAGTTCGTGATAAGGGAAGAGTAAGTCAAATGTTGGTTAATACACATTTTAGCTGCAGTTGATTCTAATTTTGTGTCGTTAATAATTTACATTGGCAATTATTTGGCTGTTTTACGTACCAACATGAGCCTGAAAACGTCTTACAAAAATGACAAGATTTTAAAAAGTTACTATCCGGCTCAAATCATTATCATGTTAAAAGTGATAACAAATAGACGGTAGCTAGTATTTTAGCTGATATTTTTTTACCTTGTAAAATGACTACCATAAGCGAATTTAATTAAGCGCTGAGTTAGTCAAATTGCATTTAAAAAGACGTGTTTTTTTTGGTTCTACAGTTTTGACGCAAATTAACAAGTACCATAGTCAAAACGCTTTTAAAAGGAAAGTCATTTACTGCATTATGCTGAATATCAAATTCCTGAACGCGATCTTTTTTTTCACCTAACCGCTTTAGCTATTTGTTCTTCTTTTATTTTTTTTCATATTTTTCCTTAGTATTCAAATTGGTGGAAATTTCCCGGCGGTTTTTCTGACCTAGGAGAATTTGTTGGTATGCTTTCTTACTTTGTGTTGTTTTGCAACTGTTGTATGGGGTGTTTCAAAAGTGTTTACTCTTTTACTCAAAACTACTGTAAGGAGTACAGTGTTTTTCAGGTGAAACTTCTGTGAGAGGTGTGTAAAGGGAGGTTTTTCTCAGCTCGTGAGATTTTAGCGATAAATCTGTGAAGAGTGGTTGTTATTCTTTTTAAGGTGAAACTGCTGTGAGAGAAGTTTACGAAGAGACTGGTATCGAAGCTGGTAAGTATTATTAGCAACGTCTTTTTTCTCAATATTAGTTAATGAATATTATAGTTTTCCTAAATTCCAGTTTTTAAGGTCACCTTTACATTGACCCTAAATTAGATTTCAAACCGCTTTGAAATTTCGTTGTGTTTACCTAACGTTTTTTCTTATCGAGCTTGTGTTAACACATTCGCCATACGTTTGTACGCATGCTCAATAGGTAAAACGTGTTTACTTGAATATTTTAAGGTAGCAATTTCAGTCTTTTATACTGAAATGAAATAAACACCGAAATGAGTTTCATTTCGCTAGAAACCATGTAAACATGTATAAAGGCCGAAATAAAACTTCAAAAAGGGCTGCCTAATCATCAACAGAAGCCTCTGAAACAAATCCTACGCCATTTAGTGATGTCATTCTCTCTATCGTTTTAGAGTTCAAATCGGTTCTCAGTTTGCGACAAATGCACGACACAATCCATGGACAGTCGGATTTTTACTTCATATGTCGTTTGCAGCCATTATCATTTTTAATCAATCCTTGTCCAGATGAAATAGACGCGTGTGAGTGGATGAGCGTAGACAAACTTTCTAAAATGAATGACGCAACTCCGTTCGTGAAGTTAGTATGTAAGTTAATTTTAAAAGGAAGTGAACAAGGATTCGAACATGTGGACATTACAAATAATACTTTACAACATTGGATATTTAAAAAGAAACAAATGTCTCTCTATCATCGACCATTGATATGAGAATAAAAATATTTAGACTTCATATTTTAATTATTGTAAATTTATTTTTAATTCTTATAAATTGCTGCAAATAAAATGACTAAATGGAAAGACTAAATTTTGATCCTGAATAGAATTTCCTGTAAATCTTCTTACTTTGGAACACAGGGCCTAAAATCCCCTAAATCCTAAATAAATGTTTTATGCAACAATTTTCTTTCAAAGTATTTAAATTTTGTTATTACGTTTTCAAAAAAGATTAGGCTTTATCATAAGTAACCTCTTAATTCCTGCTAAAGTTTTTCAAAATTTTCTGTATTATGAAATGGTCTTTATACGTTTTTTTTCGTGTTTTCCCCTGACATTTCATCTCGAAACCTAAATTCTCATTTTTAATTCTCAAATTAACATTTACTGCAAATTTCGAAAAATATGTCGCTAATGCGAAAGTAGAGTAAAGGGACTACGAAGTGGCCGTTGCTTTTCGACTTTAGTGACTTACACGAAAGTCGAGCTAATGTCAGTGAAAATGTTTATGATAACTGAGGACAAAAACAACTAAAATCATCTCAAATATCATATTGGGCATTCAAATATAGCTGTAAATGACAGAAAAGTTCTCTACATGCATTGACATCCATGATTTTTTTGATATAAGTACTTAGCTTGCTTTTAACTCAAATTTTCTTATAAATTTTGCATAGAAACATACAAGTTTATTGCACATAAAGCCAGTTTAAGCAGCAACAATGACTTAAAATCTCTTTAGAGATATTAATTACCTTCTTAAAGCTAATAACATAGCATTTTTTACCAGATACAGCTCCCCGTGTGGTCTCTGTTTCCTTAATATATTTAATATTTAATATATTTTGCAGACCGTAGCTTATTTTACCGCTAAAAAGAATACTTAAGGTAATTTTTTCTTTCCGTTTTTGAAAATAAAAATAAAAAAGTAGGAAATTCATCATAAAGAAATTAATTATTTATAAACAGGCTATCCAGACGTCTATGTGGTTCTAAAGTGTGTATAATTTCTTGCACCTTGACTTTTTGCATGATCCAGTTATGACACGTCATTTTTCGGAATTTGCGAGCTTATTGGATCGTTTTGTAGCCCCTTCAGAACTTCAACTGGTCAAAATCTGCATTACTCACAACATGAGGCGAAAACATTTTTCATGGTATTTTCATTTGTAAATAGTGAAATAGTAATCAGTAGATTATCAGGCCATGGTTGGCCAAAATAAGCAATGGCTTATGATCAGCGTGCAGAAAGAAATAGACCTTTCTCGCATTCGATTTCTTTAATACAGTGCAAGTTTTCTTTTTCTTTTACATAACCAAAAAACATAGTTAATATGCCCAAAATTTCAAAAGTATACAGCGAGTATACATAATGTTCGAACTACTTAATGATTTTCTGTATCCAAACGTTTTTAAAAGAAGTTTTTGATACAGAAAATAAACAAATAGTTGCAACAGGTTGTATATTCCCTGTATAATTTATTTAGCTATTATCAATAAACAGTGAATATAAATTTGATAATAGCTGGATTGTTAATTTGATCTTGGAGGGAGTCCCTCCAAGATTTCATAGATTCGTTAAATATTAGTTTGTAACTCCCCGTTAGAAATTGTTTCCTGAAAAAACTGCTTAAAAATGGCCCCAATGTACCTTAATAGCATAAATTTTTAAAATTTTGAAATTTTTTGTCAATTTTGTCATTTACGAAATTAAATTCATGCGAAATTCATATTTTCAAAACCTTGTCTTATGTAGACATCGTGCTAGCTGTAGAAGAGAAAAGTCATCAGTCCGTGCATGGAGGTCTTCTTTATACCTCCATGGTCGGTGACTCCTATCAAGATCCTCACGTCAATGATAGAGACAACATTCCTCTGTTAAATAAGTTTGCGATATAGACTTTTAAAGAAGGACGAAATAAATGCCTTCTAACTATGTGATAAATAGCTGTAAACTTGTGCTAGATTAAAAACATTGCACATGCAAATTGTCTTTATATAAAATCTAGTAATTATTAATAATAATTCTAGTAAATATCTAGAAAATAAATTCTTGCGAGATTTATAAAAAGTATCCATTTGCGAAATTTAATTCTCGTGAAATCTAAAGAATTGGAATTTTTTTACTATTATTCCGAATATTTATACATGTAGCCTCTTCAGTGTTGGATATAATACTGTTATTAATGTGGGCACTGTGTTCTTAATGTATACGAAGTATACACCGGCATTGCCTGACCAATTTCCCTCACATGGGTAAGTTGACTTGTAGTTGTGGTAAAAACACTTGCTAAACATTCCTGCGCTGTGGATCAAACCACACGAATCACAAACGGACTTTTTGATTACGAAGCGAACTCCATAACCACAAGGCCACGCGCTAAATCCCAAAATTAAAGTTTTCCTTAAAATACTTTGTGCAAACTTTATGGCTATTCTAGACTTAAGTTTTCATAGCTAACTACAATCCTGAGCGTAAATTATTGCAAAGGAAGGTGGGATTTCAAAGCTCGCGGCCACAAGTAATTGAGAAAGCCGTTTCTAAGTCAGTAACACGCATTACTAACTTGTAAGCTCTCACGATTTTAACATTGTTCACAACGCACTCAAGACATAAGACAACATCTTGTGTGCTACGAAGCGATTCAATAAATTTAATTCCCTGCAATTTCCGAAAAATGGCGTGTAATAAACGGACAACTCAAATGGTCTAGGTGCAAGAAATTATACAAACTTTAAAACGACATAGACGTCTAGACTACCTGTTTATGTAATTAATTTCTTAAGATGAATTTGCTAATTTTTTTTTTTTATTTTCCAAGAAAGCTTGATCTCTTCTTTCGGGGTCAGAATTTGGAAGCTGGGGACAGTCCGTTGAATATTACCTCTGCGCCGTTTTCTTTCTGCGTCGTGTTGGGTCAGGTAAACAAAGACCATCCTATCACATCTTAACTTCATTCCCCTCATTACTCAGCCTCGTCCCAACCCCACTTGTCTTGTCTGACAATGGGGAAGGAGCTGTCTGCTTTATCAAAAGTATCACATAAACTCCTGGGACCGAGATGGCTTATTACTAATTTCTCCAGGCTTGTTTACTTTTGATAAAGCTTAAAGAGAAGGAATCTGGATAGCTAAAAAGAAGTTTATCCAGATGAAAATACGGATTTATATAAATAATAAATTAGCACCATCTTGAGCAAGAAATTTAACAGTTTAAGTAAAAGACACTAATTGCGAAAATACACAGTTTAAAAATTTTTGTAGAGCCACAGAATAGCAGTTTATTGAAAAAAAAAATAATTACGTACAATATTTAGCTTTTAAAACTATGACTACACTGTAGACATTTTGTATGACTGCGTATTTTTATATTGGTCATGAAAAAATGTTCTGGTGAATCAAAAGAAACAAACATGTTGTTTGAGTGTTAAGAAGGGAAAAAGACAGATATCAAATGTTGTTTTTCTTTTTCACACGAACGAACTCCTCGGAATGAAAATTTTATGTATTTTTCACACAATAATACTTTGCAACTCATTTCTTATGTCTTTTGTTTCAATTCTTTCGTAATCTTTTATTATTCTGTCTTGCTTGATTTTTATTTCTATATAAATATATATATATATATATTCATTGTAATCCATTTTAGTATAAAAGCCATTGAAAACTTTTAGGTGTAATGAAAAATAAGTAGGGGCATATAGTGTAAACAGAAAACATATGTATCTTGTCTTGTGTCAATAATCTTATGTTTGTTCTTCATAAACTTATACACTTAGGATTTTCTTCAACTTCAGTGCATAGGTAGAGCTTATCAAAATGTGGAAGAACGATGCAATTATCATCTGGATCTTTACATTTTTTAAACTGCTTGTTCAAACAGGTGAGTTTTACGTGTCAGCAAACTTTTTTCGTCACTCGTCTGCATGCAGGTGGGCGTTTCTTCTTAAAGAAATATTGTGCTCTTTTCGCTCATGTTTGAGTATATAAAAATGTTTTCTACAATATATGGCGCTGACGTAGCTTTCCGAGCGGGTTTTGATAGAGGACAATTTACGTATTCTGAATAAGGAACCGAAATTTCTTCCAAATCTTTTCCCCCGTAGACCTCTTTTTATAGGTATGACACTACTTTTCTTATGTTTTTTTCACGTACAAAATAATCGTCGTCTCACCGTTGTCAACTTCCTTTTATCCCTTGTGTCTGCAGCGGTTTTATTGTAATTATTATATTTTTTTAATTTATTCATTAAATAAATGTTACGGGTTTCCTTATCATATATTTATATACATTTTTAGTTTAGGCAGAAGAAGCATTTGTATCGAATGGATACAAATAAAATAAAATAAATGAATATTATTTTGAATCCCCTATTAATTTATTGAGACAAACAAAATATTTAACTGATTTAAACATCCAAGCAATTCACTTTTGCTGGTAAACAAATTGGCATGGCATTTTAGCTGAATAAAGCAGCCGCAAAGACTCCCCTCAACCTTCCTCTAACAGTAATTCCAAACCCAATCCCTTCACCCAATTGAAACTCATACAGAGGCTTCATTGTATTTCCATATGACCATAATTTAGGAAATTTCTATTGCATTTTTTTTTACTTCGTGTCCGAACATACCTCTGATATAGTACCTTCTCTTTCTAGCTGGAAGAAAGGGTGTGATCATTGAGGGAGATATTATAGTAACAAAAAATGTTGCCAACATTATTCAGGAGTCACGTGGACAAAATAGCGCAAATAAAAGGAACGCAATCAAAGCAGATATATATCGTTGGAAGGACGGAATTATACCGTACATGATATCTCCTCAAATTGGTTAGTTAGTTTGTTTACAATATTAGTGTCTTAAACCTTTTTTTCGTGAATTAGTAAACTATAAAAAAAACATGATAGAGAAACATTGAAACAAAACAATAACAACAATGATAACAACAACAACAACAACAACAACAAACTAGTCAAGAAAATACACTATT
The DNA here is from genome assembly GCF_029227915.1 of Hydractinia symbiolongicarpus. NCBI lineage: Eukaryota > Metazoa > Cnidaria > Hydrozoa > Anthoathecata > Hydractiniidae > Hydractinia > Hydractinia symbiolongicarpus. The sequence continues at coordinate 9,937,067 of NC_079882.1, read as the reverse complement.
ATCTTTTTAGATGGACTAACCCGACAGTTGATATTAAGAGCTTTTGCTGAATATGAAAGAATATCATGTATCAAATTTATCAAAAAAGAATTTTTAGACGGTTACGTTGATTATGTGAAATTTATTGCAGATGATGGGTAAATTTTCTTTCTCTTTTTTTTTTTGTATGCTGTAATATACACATAAATATAATGTTTGCATAAGCAATCGTTCTAGATCTGTTCATTACCTTTGACTAAATATCGAAAAATCCTTATGATGATTTATACGAAACTTACTTTTTCTTATAAACAAAGCACTTATCCATTTGACAAGCCGAACTAAACGATCCTTTGTTTGTTTTTAGTTGCTATTCAGCTATTGGTCGACAAGGTGGTAAACAAGAAATATCATTGGGTGACGGTTGTAACACTTTTGGTCATGTACTGCACGAACTAATGCATTGCATTGGTTTCTTTCACGAGCAAAGTCGATATGATCGCGATTTATATGTGAAAATACTTTGGTGGAATATTGCAGACGGTAGGAATCTAGCTAATTTTTTCTCACATATCAAAGTGCCGCTTCATTGCTTCAGGAAATTTATATGTGGCATATTTCATTTAAGGTGCTTTCAAGAACTTCGCAAGTTACAGTCACGGCAAGGTGGACACACTAAATGCGCCGTACGACAAACATAGCATACTTCACTATGGCAACAAAGCGTTTACTAAAAATGGTGGAAACACTGTGGAATCACTTGATAATCCAAATGAAGAGCTGGGAAAAGAGCAGCTGAGCATAATTGATATTTATCAACTTAATAAATTGTATGGATGTTATAAAGGTAATTTTTCTTTTTCTTTTTTAATCAAACGCACTTGATTTTATTTGCATGGATTACTATTATATATTTATACTTTCTATTTATAGCTACTTGTTTTGATAAGTACAAAAGCTGCGAGAAAAAAGCTAGATCTGGTTGTTATAAAGATATTAAATTTTTTTCTGAGATATGTCCAAAATCTTGTGGATTATGCTGATCAGATCCACAGAAAGCTATCTCAGTTTTGACATTCAAGAATATATTAGCTATTTATTATTTTTATTATATGATTGTATCCAAAATAGATGTTAAAATAAAAATTAGCAAATAAAAATTATCGAGAAGTTATAACTTTTGTTTCCTTGTCTGATAAACTCTAAATAGTAGTTTAAAGCTCTTTTCGACGTGCTGTAAGCGCTTTTACGAATTGTTCTACGTTGCAATAAAAGGATTATTTCCATCATTTTCTGCCACACGTGACTAAACGCTGCTAACTCTGATGTGATTGTTTACCTAGTAATATACAAGCCAAAGCTTGCGCAAATACCATCGTTCTAATCTTTCATGATGTTCAACAGTTGTACAATCAACTCTCTTATTAACCTAGAAGGATAGAATTACCGGACGCTCTAAAAAGTATGCAATACTTTAATACGATATAAGATATACTTCAAAACAACATGGAAAGTAATTCGCTACCTTGCTCAAAAAGAGAGCCTGGGCGCAAATAGGCACGGGGACAGGGAAAAGAACAAAAAAAAGGGGGAGGGGCATGAATCTAATCATGAGATTCTGTTGAAGGTCTATTATATGCGTGGTATGTAGTTGTTAAATTTTGCCTAATGCTGTGGATCACGTTTTCAGAGTGTAGAAGGAGTTAAGAGGAAAGTAAGTATGACCATGGAGGTATTTATACCTCTATGGTATGACTTATTAATACAATAAACGTAATTACTTCATTTAGTTGATGTTTTTTGACGCGAGGTTATGGTAAAATAGAACGCAATAAGCTTAAAAACTCATTTCATCGTGCCATCTTTAATGTTGCAACTTTTTTAATTGTTTAAATTTTTTATTAACGGAAGTGTAAATTGCTCAAAAATGCTGATTCATTAATCTATCTCAAGCTCGTGCTAAGGTTAATTGGAATTAGGTAGTTGTATTAATTACATAAAAAGCGACCTGGTTTCTATGTCTTGTAGTAAAAAAATGCTGTAAAGAAAATATGATGCAAACAAAAACGGAGGCTTTGAAAATGGTAAGAAAGCAACAATAATGACCGACCGACCGACCGACCGACCGACCGACCGACCGACCGACCGACCGACCGACCTACCGACCGACCGACCGACCGACCGACCGACCGACCGACCGACCGACCGACCGACCGACCGACCGACCGACCGACCGACCGACCGACCGACCGACCGACCGACCGACCGACCGACCAACTGATGGATGGATGGATGAATGGAGAAATAAAAGAAAGGACGAATGAACGAATGGACAAATGAGAGAATTGATGAATTGATGAATGAATGAATAGATGAATGAATGGATCAATGAATAAATTCGGGACGATATTTCGGTTATTGGCGGCACAAATTAGTAGCATTTTAATTACGATCACAAAAGCAACTAACAATTTTACTGTTAAAAAAATGTTATATACAAAATGTGGTGAACTAAGTATTTTTGGTTAAAAATAGATAATTAAAAAACGGTTAATAACATGAAAATGCAGTTATAAATAAATACACAACTTTCTATAAATGTTTATAATTCTTACTGCTGTCCTCAACATCTAAGTACTGGCTGACCCAAAAGTTTGCACACAATGGTGAAGTCAAAAACCTATTAGTAGGCAATTATGTAGTGCAAAGGTATTAAAAAAATGTTTTGTTTCACGTTTCACTAGCAACTTGTTAGCGGTATTTTTATTTTGATCCCAAGGAATTTTGTCTTCTTTTTATTGCTCCAAATAAGGGCTCAGGGATTAAGAGATCCTGGAGACGTAGATAGTACTTGGGATAGACGAAGTAAAATTTTTGAAATGTAGATGTCACATCATTATAAACAATGTGAATGGTGAGAATGAGATTTAATCACCCTCGTCCCCAGGGATTTTCGCGTTTTAGGTATGAGATGACGGCGAGCAATCTTTCATATCGAAAAGACAAGAATCCCTGGGGACGAGGGTGGAAGTGTAATGGAATACTTTCAAAAAAGGCGCTAAATCAACCTCGAATTAAGGGTATGTAGTGTTTCTTTTAGTGCAAGGATGATACACGTTTTATCTTCATGTAAAAAGAAGACTATACGGCCCTGGGTTTGAGGTTACTTTACACTTTCTAGTTGGCAATAAAGAAACCTTTTTAAAACTTCCTTAACATGACTTAAAATAACCAATCGTTAATTATTCTTCCCTTTGTGACATCATAAATAGTATAAAATGACCACACTCTCGTCCCCAGAGCTCTTTGAGAGAAACATCTGATCGGACGGGAATGATATTTACTTAAAAATTTACAGATGGTGCTTTTCTGTATTTACAAGTGCTCACAAAAACCCATTAAAAATAAGAGTGCATCTTCTTTTATTCTTTTTGTAACAGAACATCCGTTTTAAAATCTATATATACACGAGTTGAACACACAAAGTGTCATACCAGGGGTTCCATTTCATCGATTCTTGACAATTGCGACATCAACATCTTCTGTGATGACACGCTCTGACAGTCATTCTTTTGGGGATAATGATGTATGTCTTGATCATAGTACACTGGCGGTTTTATTGAAGTATAGTACTCCGCCCCGTCATTTAAGTTAGTCTTTTGTGGAACACTTTCGTCTTCAGTGAGAGATTCTGTTGAAGAAAACTTCAAACTGCAATCATCTTGGTTAAAATGTTGTTTTTTTGCCTCTTTCTCAAAAGCTTCTGTTAAAGGAAACTCAAAGTCTTCGTCTTCTGTTTTCTGTCCCTATAAAAAGACGTTACTGTGAGAATAACATACAGCTGAGATAGGGAAGCAACTAAAGTCTCATTCCGACGTATATCGACGACGGAGTTGTTTAATTCTGTGACATTTGACAAATGAAAAATATAAAACGACATTTTGGAAGCGATGTGTACGGGCGTGTTACGCCTGGTACAAAGTGACATTTTTTAATATTTTTGGCCAAAAAGGGATATTTAATCTCGTTGACAGGTTAGTTCGCGCACATAGTATGCGCCCTACGGGGGGTTCTTGTAAACGTGGAAAAAGAGTTTATTAACAAAGCCGAAGGTATTATTTATTGAATGGTGGATTCCCCTTAAAAGATGAAAAAAGCATTTCGGAAAAAAAAAAATCCTCCTTACCTTTCTACACGTGGCGGAATTACATAACCCATGCTCGGCCATATTTAAGGACTGTATCAAAATTCTCATTTCTTTTTTTCTGTCAGCAACGTAACCAACTTTCAAGTTGAACATCTTTTCGTGTACTGATGAAAAAAATGTTTGTATTCCAAGTAAATGTTGGACAAATCTTTCGAATGAGAGCGGTAATGAGTAACATCTCTGTCTAAGATAGGTTGGCACTAGATCTGGTGTCTTACTGAAGTAGACAGCTATACAGCGTCTGCCATTTTGAAAAACGCAATCCGTTGAAACGAGTTGGTTCATAACGAAGTTGTAGGGACGGTGGCTCGCTAGGTTACTTGCTAAAATAAAGGAAGTTATGATTAAACGCTATTTAGGCAACTGTGTCCAAAATCCCCCCTCCCTCTCTCATCCCCCCCCACCCCCGCAAACCTCCACGACCTGTCAGAGCTCCAAAAAGTCTGGCTGTGGCGTCGTAAAGAGAAATAAACATTTTTTTTCGCTTTTGAGAGAACGTGTCAAATTTCAAATAGAGGTATCCACTGTAGATGCCCACTTTAGACGCGTTTTACTACTGTACCTATTAAAAGAAGGCAGTGTCCTGAATAAAAACGTCATCCTTTCAAGACATTTATCTTTAATATTTGTGTCTTAAACGCGAACTTACTTTCTGATTCTGTACAAAGAGTTATAACATAGTTGGAATCTTTAAAGTCTTTCATTAGTACAAATGGCAAGCCATATTTTGCCACTCTCTCAGTCTGTAAATTATCAACCAACACTTCGATACCAAATGAATTGAGTTGAGCCGCAAGAAATAAAACGATATTTTCCACTTCTCGGCAGCCGTGTGGATAAACAAGCATCACTTTTTCTCCTTTAGTGAGAGAGAAATGAAATAGTTAATAACCATTTTTATTTCAACAGCAATATAGAAAACTTTATCGCAAACCTACCTGGTTCGTTCAAAGGGTAATTTTCTGGAGGTGTCGATAAAGGAGTTCGTAGAATGCGTCCTTTTCGTAAATTAGTTGCGCAAAAATAAATTAAGAAGGCAATCAATGCAACAGAGAAGATCAAAACAGAGAGAATTATAATGACCAACATCCATTTGTGTTGCAGTATACTTGATCTACGTGTGGGACTCGTTGTGGGTTTGGAAGTTGTCGTTGTCGTTATCATATCTAAATGTTAGTGTTTAATTTATAGAAGAAAAACCATTGCATATTTATAATAGAACACCTTCCGAAGTCCGAAGATGAATAACAGGCTTCCAAAGAACCTCTCTTAACCGACCTACTGAAATAATTTAACTATTGAAACTGGCTTAGCAAAAACAAAAAAGGGAAAACTACCTTATTCCAGGAAATTAACGAGACACCAAATTAACGAAAGAACGAAGGAACAAAGGAACAAAGGAAGGAAGGAACGAAAGAACGAAGAAACGAAAATAAACTTTAATAGCTTACTTGGACAGGGCGCTAAATCCACTCTTGCTGAGTGCAAATAAATTTCGGAATTATCTGCGAGCTTTAATTCAATCTTAAATTAAACAGGCAAATATGTAAGATCGACAATCAAATAGGGAAAAAAATATTTAGTGAAACAATTCTTACTCACATAAACTGTTGTATTCACGTCCACATTTTCGAGTGTAATCAATGTCTGAGACTGTTAGAAAAAAAATAATAGAAAATTAATGTATAATATATAAAAATGCAATAATTGACAATGGATATTAAGAAAACGGATATTATGGAAAGGAGTATTAGATAGAGAAGAAAACGTTGGATGGCTCACCTTAGGTAACTCCGTGTTAAGAAAATTATTCGAATAAATTCGAATGAATGTCACATTTTTGATGTTTGTAAAGTTTGGTACAATCCATGAAATATTCACTGATTTATTGAAAGTACAATGAGATACAGTGATATTTTTTACCATTTCTAAATGAAAAGCATATTTTCCATTAACGAAAGCAATGTCAAACTCATTATATATATATCATTTAATCTCGACTATAATTTTTTTTTAGCCAGATAATATTATCTCCACCAGTAAGTGTATTAAGAATCGAAATACATCAATATAAGATATTTTCAGTTCACAGTTTATAACATAGTTGGAACTTTAAAATCTTTCATTAGTACAAAGGCAAGTCATATTATTTTGAACTAACATCACATCACATCACATCACATCACATCGCTAATTCTTACGTTTCTTCACAACGATAGGGTGTGTTACACTAATAAATGCCGCAATCAACAACAAAGAAGTGTATTAAGCTTATAATACTAAAAAAATTGAACATTGTAAATACAATGTCCCGTAGAAATCAATGTTTATGCCATTTGATGGACGATATGACATACTAGCCATAACTCAATAAGTTACGCCATAAGCCTTTAACATTAACACGACTGTGTTCCATCACAACAACTTTGCAGTACTACATTTTCTTGGTCTGTTTTCTGCTTTTGTCGGAATCTCTTTTAAGTCGAGTAATGACCACAATCAATTTTAGCAGTCATTCACATTTTCAAAGTATATTTCTGCTTGCACTTTTTTCTTGTCATTAACAAGTTCGGCGCTGTTCTTTTTGTCTAAACCAATAGTGTTCTCTAACTCCTTTCCATTATCTATATTTTCTTAAAGATTGGGTTTTCTTTTAATTTCCCTTGCATCTTGCTTATCGTGCCTTTCTATGATTCCTTTGTATAGTAATAAAATGATGGAAAAGATGTAAAGGAAAGTCTCGTCTCGTCTTTTCCTTCGTTTTTTTACAAATCTCTCTTTGCCCTTTACAACTCTCTCTCTTTCCTCCCTTTTGTCCATCATATCTTCTCAACCACCCCTTTCCATCAATTTTTTTAGAATGTCTCTTACAATCATATTCTTTCCATCATCCCTTTCCATCATTTCCGCTTTGTTGCTCATTTCCTCATTTTCTATTACACCTTCTTCATAAAATCCGTCAATTTGTCTTTTGCTGTCTTTGGCTTTTCTATGTTCAGACGCAAAAGCGAGTCAATTATTGTTTATTATAGCATCTGCTTACATTTATAAAGAAAAATTAACCCAGAAATTGTTTTTGATATTTGAAATAAGTTCCAGAAAAACATAACTTAGTTGTGTTTTCTTCGTAAAAAAGCTACTGTTTCGCCTTGAAAATTTTTATACCAAAACGCGTTTTGTACTGATGGTCTAGAACTGAACAACAATAATAAAGTGAAGGTGTTCAAAAAGTTGACCAAAAATTTAAAGCTCGCGTATAGGTGAAAGGCATACTAAAACAAGCTTCTGCAGACATATTATTTATTATCTATATTATAATGCCCGTATACGTCCGTCCGTCCGCCTGTCTGTCACGCAAAATGGTAGCTTAGCTGCGACGGGCGAAAACTATAGCCAGCTTTAAATGTCATAAAACATACTTGGGATACATATATTATTTATTATGAGTAACAACAGACATATCATGGTACAAAAACGTACGACCAAACTGAATGACACTGGAAAAAGTCAGGAAAAGTTAAGTCAATTCAATTAACCAAAAAGAAAATCTTTTCAGAAAAGTGTTTTCTAGTAATCTGGCATGCACACAAATAGCTATGCTTTCCTTTTTTTCTCAGTTTGTTTACTGTTAAATGTTGTAAACATTTTCTACGACTTTTATCGTAAAGAATTACATTTCCACTGTTGCGACATTGATTGGTAAGATTGCGACGTTTATTGTTGAGTGCAACATATATCACGGCTGTTTCAGCTAGCGAGATTTCGGAAACTCAGACTGCGCATGTCAAAAAAAAATTTAAAATAAGGACTGGGGCGAGTTGCGCTTAAAAGTAAACAAATTTTAGGGTAGCTAGCACCAGGTTTAATAGGCATTTTAATCACATAAACCAACTTAAGGACTGGAAACTAAGTGGTTTAAATAAAATATAGTCCTATACCAATAAGATTAATTCAAATACAAAGCTATTCGCTTGTTGCCTAGCTAAAACAAAACAAAAACTTTCAACCTCCATTTTGAAGACTGTGGACACCATGCCAACTTAAAGCAAAATATTTTCAGATACGAAGTTATCCCACAGATAATTTTTATAAAAATCATTCCAAGATAGTTACGAGATACGAATAAAAAAAGAACTGTAGGTGTATCAGTACATTACGAATTGATATTGTATCAAACATTAGGTACTTTTTTTTCAAAATTTTTGTTAAAGTTCAAGATGGCTACTGGGGATTTACACCTAGCTCGGTTGAACAAGCTGTGTCGAATATGTGGAAACACTCTGCCTGGACGATCACATATTGTCCAAGAGCACATAAAGAACTTGGACAGTATTTTCAGAGCTGATTTTTATTCTGATCGGGCAGGCATTCACCCAAAAAAATTCTGTCACTCGTGCTTTGCTACAATAAGTAATGTCCTAAAACGTGACTCAGCTACCGCTATTGTGCCTGTTAAATGGTATACACATAAAGACACCGAGTGCAAAACATGCATATTAAGTGCACAAAGAAAGAGAGGTGGCAAACCTATGAAAAGAAGGGGCGGTGGTAACCCAACACACAAAGCTGTGGATTCCGCAGAAAAAACTTGGACACCCCTAGAACTTAATAAAATTTACAGAAAAACCTCTGAACTTTTTGACTATAGTGGAAACGTTCTCTCAGACATAAATATCAGTGAAGGCAACTGGGAACATCTGATTTGTGCTTTGTGTAGCAATATTTTAAAAAGGCCATTAATGATAAACCAATGTAACCACGTGTTTTGTGCCTTGTGTTTAACAAATTGGTTGGAAAATTCAAATAGATGTCCCACCTGCAGCATCCCAACAACACCCGGGGATGTCTCGCCTGGTTTGTGCATTTCCAGGATTTTAAACACACGAGTTGTCAAGGGAACATGTGGTTGTTCATTTAAACTGCTGTCTGCACAATCGCACACATGCTCTCCAGCATTGTCATTTACAACACTAGAGATGATGCAGTTGAGCCCTTCCAAGCCTGTACCGAAAAAGGTAGAAGAATGCATTGCTCATGTGGTTGGAATAAAAATGCAGCAGTCAAACTTGCCGAATAAAACTGTCCAATTGCCCAGTGGAAGTTCACAAGTAAGATTACTTATGTATGGAGTGGACTCAGTAAAAGTGATTTGACATTGACTTTTTTTAACAAGCAACTGATTTTCAAACGGCTGATAAAGCAAAAAATTTTGATCTTAGCAATTTTAAGGCTGAAATCAAAACTGAAAATAAGTTGCTTTTGTATATGTCTATATATGTGCATACCTAGGTTATCATTTTTTTACAATTCCAGTGAAATGTTTCTTATACACATTTTTTATACAAAAAACAAGCCATAATAAGAACAAGACAAATTTTAAAATGTTCAGAGTAAATAATTAAAAATAATAATAAATATAAGTAAGTGGCTAGAGGGGTCACAGAATATAGGAAGTTTTGGGGGTCAATAAAAACCATTCTATATATTAGGAGATTTACTAAAATTTTGATGTGCCCACCCTAAATGCTAAGGCGTCTACATCGTTAAGTGATCTTATATAAAAAATGTGTATAACTACTTTATACAAAAATACAAAACTATGCTATGTTATATTAAAAATAATGTACACATAATTGTCTGTAACAATATGATAATTTTAATAGTAATATTACATTTTACATAAAACAAATTAATAACATATGTTCCATATTTTAGCCATTGACAATAACACCCATTAGAATTCCTCGCAAGTCTTCTGATGAAACATGTGAAAGGAATGTGCGGAAAAGAGCAAATACAGCCAAGGAGTTAATCCATCTGATGTCTGGTGAAGAAACCCAATCTGTCACAAAACAGACCACAGCACTGCTAAAGTCTATGGAAGAAAGTGACAGAAATACTATCATTAAAAATTTGGGTACAGAAGTCATTATTCCAGCCAATCACATCACAGCAATGAAATCAAATTTAAACATGCCATGGAATCAACTACGTGAAATATCACGTTGGTTGAAAACATTCAACATAAAAATTGAATCAGAAAAAAAAGCAAGAAGTGTCGCTGCTGAATGGGTAGGCCAAGGACTGAGAGTTGAGCTGGCTCCTCTCACCAAATTATCAGTTGGAAACAGGGTATCCGTTATACCTAGGCCCTGGGGGTATCTGTATAATGTAGTTGGCCACATTCTGTATCAACTCAAAAAGCTAGAATGTCACAATTTACTTGTAAAACATAGTTTCATTCCTGACAATGAGATCCATGTTAAAATTGGTGGAGACCATGGAGGAAATAGTTTTAAAATGGCATATCAAATAGGCAATGTTCTAAACCCAAACAAGAAGGAAAACACAATAATGTTTAGCATTTTTGAAGGTAACAAACATTAATGCAATATATTACAAATATGAAAAAAAAAAAATTAAAACTGGAATTTCCAAAATTCTATGCATGTGATGTCTAATTGTGATCTAAAGTAGAAATGATCTAAGTGATCTAAAGTAGAAATCAAAACATTTTTTATATTTTTTTTTTAAATTAGGGAAAGACACAAGAACAAACTTAAGAGTCTGCCTTGAACGGTTTCGACCACAAATAAAAATGCTGCAACAAGTCAAATATAAAGAGTCGATATTCCGTGTATTTATGTATGGCGACTACGAATTTCTGTGTGCAATGTATGGTATAACTGGTGCAAATGGTAAATATTAATTACTTAAGATCTGGGGCAAGTTGCTAGTTGATAATCAAAATTAATTAATTTTTACAGAACTTTTTTTGCAACTTCATAAAGTTCCTGTAGTTTAACAATGGGTTTTTACTACGCAGATATGGGAAATGCATAGTTAAAAATGGTTTATTTTTAAAAGTTTCTAATAAAATATGTATACTTTAACATTTGTGTTTAGGGCGTCACAGCTGTTTGTTTTGCAACATTACCTCAAAACTAATGAACATCCCAGTGTTTACTCGCAAGAAATTTAAGAAAAGGTCACTGGCGACACTTGAAGAAAATTTAGCAGATTTCCGTGAAAGTGGTGGGAGCCCTAAAAATGCGAAAGAATTTTATAATGTCATTGACAACATATTTTTTGACATACCTATTGATCAAGTATACATCATATTTTTATGCTTTTCCACTGCAAGTTGATTTAATAATCCCAAAATAAAATCTATATAAACACCTAATTTTAGGTCTGTATTCCTGGTCTTCATATTTCCTTGGGTGTATATCAAAAGATGTTTAAAATGTTTGAGTCTTCTTGCCAAGACTATGATGTAAAAATAGCTCTGCTGTTGGCAACAGAAGACAATGAACTGGATTCAGATTATGGTGACTACATCGAAGTCCTTAAAGAAACAAATGACTTGCAGCAAAAGCTGGAAGATGAAAAAGCCAAATTAGCAAACCAGCAAGATCAGTTAAACTGGCTTGTAATATCTGGTGGCTTACAACGAAATATACTGACGTACGAGAAAAGTATAATAAAAACTGAGAAGAAAATCACAGAATTAGAATTAGAAATCTCAACCTTGGGAAACAACAAAAGAATTTTAGTGGGTATGATCATTTTTATTACCTAAGTAATTTTTTGTGATATTCGCAAATGTTTTTTTGTCTGGAAATTCCAAGAAATTTAATTCCCGAAAAAAAACTTTCCAAAATTATAATTTTCATTCTGATCTTATGATGCAAGCCTTATATTCTCTCCAATCTAAAGCTATGTTTAATAGTTTGTTCATCTTATTTTAGGTGTTGGTCCTTGTGCTTCTTCAATAGATAAAACGCTGCAAAAAATGGGTGTTGAACGTCAGGCCTACCATGGCCAAAGTTTTATCGGCAACCATGTACATAAATTGCTAAAGGTTTGTTAATACTAACAATAATGTAGCAATTTAAAAATAACATATTTAAAGAAAATTAAAAAAACAATCTTGCTCTTATAGAAAGAAAACATCCAAAATTTAACATCCAGCATTAAAGAGATTGTTGCAGCACAAAAGCATGATGACCAGCTTATTCACAGTGTGAATTTAGAAATGGATAAGTACGACATGTTATTTACTTACTTTGCAGAAGTTCATAACATTTACAATTCGGCAAAATATCTGTCATGTGAGGAAATACTGGCTTTAGGTGAGAAACTTGTTCCTTTTTTTAATAATAAATAAGTTTTTTTTAAAATTTCATGTGCCAAAAACAAAACAAAAAGAAAGAATAATATACATATAGTACATAATTCTAGAAATTTCAATTAATAAATTCATGATGCATCTGCGAACTAACTGGCCAAAAGTTAATATTTCACCAAAACTGCATATGCTTGAAGATCATGTCACTGAGTTCATAGCAAAATGGAATGTTGGATTTGGGTTTTATGGCGAACAAGGTAAACAGCCACTTAAATTTGTAACCTGGTAACACCAAAATTTGTGTTTTTTACCAAAATGTGTTATTTTTCAGAAAATGTGTAGCTAGCTAGCTTAAATGTCAAATTATAACATTTTTAAGGTGGAGAAAGCTTGCATCATGAAATCAACAGGATGTCGAGCAGGTACAGCTGCATCAAAAACCCAGTCGAGCGGTTACGAAATACATTAAAGCAACATTTTGTTAATGTAAATCCTGAATCGAGCCAATTAAAACCAAAAATTAAAAAAAGAAAAATTGCACGTGAAGAATAACTTTTAGACTTACAGCTTAGATAGCTAGTTATATCTTTAACTGCATATTAGCATTACTTTGCAAGCTCCTTTAGTCTTTGCATTATTTCAAAGGTGGATCAGCTGGTCTAGAAAGAAAAAGAATTGAACAGTTAATTAGCTTACTACATGCATAGTTCATTTTTATTTGACTTTTTGTCGAGCTTACGTTAGTAGTGTATGAGACGCAGAAACCTTATTTAGAGTTACAGAATTGTTTATATAGAATGTTGTTTAGTGTTGTTATTCTGTGAAATATTAGCTTAGTAAACTACAACAGTTTTAATGCCTACAATAAATCATACAGTAGATTATGTCAAAGAGGGAGTTAAAATTTTCAGGTTTTACACTAACTTTTATTGCCAGAATTCAGCGCTCTAGCATTCTTTCAGAAGTACTGATACAGTTTTTTCGTTTTTCTTACCTTGTAGATGAGCCTTTCAGCTTTCCAAAAATATATAATACACCAGCCACATAACTTCGCAACGTCCACAAAACCAAAAATTAGTTGGAACAAGTTGCCATGTTAATTTTAACAAAAAAAAGTATGCCTTCAAAACTGCCACAGTATTACTCCAACAGCATGCTTGTCGCAAAGGTAAAAGAAAGATTTAGCTTCCAGCGTGTTGAAATGCTTTAAAAAACTAAATTAAATCCACTGAAATAGATTCTATCATGCAAAAGCGATTTCAAAAAGTTAGTTACTTATTTATCATGATTGTTTTTATTTGCGCCCGCCATCTTGCGCCTCAACGTGGCCGTAATTATTGACGCATGCGCAGTCTTAGTTTCCGCTCTGAAACAGCCGTGATATTGGTATACCAGAAGTTCTAGAACTTCACACACATTCTTAGTGTGGTTCTCGTAACAAAGGAAGAAAATCCAGATAATGTAATAACTTACGACATTTTAGGGGAATAACGCCATTTTCTTCAAAATACTTTTCGCAAAGTTCTAAAATCAATAGTATAAAGTTATACGGAAGTTGTCACATTTCGTCCCCTGGACATCTTGTTTCGTCTCCAGGACATCTCTTCTTTACTTAGCGGTCTTGGGAACGAGCTTGAAAGTCATTATGTAAAAGATGAAAAAAAAATAATGTCACAAACCGGTTGCGGACTTGATCGTAAAGGAATGATGAACAGGACTGGAAACGGGTAGAGCCTCAACCTCGAGTTTATAATCAATATCGGCGTAAATATTCGTTACGTGTGAGAGATTGTAGGTGTATATATTCTTCTAAAAATAGCAGCAGCAACAATAACAAGATTATATTCAGGAAAGCATAATTCCACCATTGCAGGTTTATTTTGACATTTTTGAAAACGGGAGGATAACGAAGGTTTTATGTTAAAACAATAAAGAAATCAAACCTATCCTTTTTGTAGGTAAATCAAAACTAAGTTAGTGGAGGTTGGGGAAATTGTACACCTTCAGATCCAGAATTGATTTTACAATGGAAATGGATAATGTGCACATTTCTACGCTATTATCACCAAATTTAACATTGGAACCTAAAAATAATCTACTTTCGTGCGATCAGTTATTAAATTTTAAAACAAAATGGATTTCATATTTGCAATCTTTAATGCAACGATATATGGACACATGTGCATTTGATGTGATTTTAACCAGGAAAGAACTTAGTCCAAGACTAAAAGTTAATGCCGTATTGGAAAAAATTTTATAGGATCCTCCTGCTTAAATTTTAGATATTGTGAAATATATTTAGACAAATTAAGGGCAATTAGAGTATATATTATTATTATTGTTAACATGCGCGTTTCTCTTCTAGAGCTAAGTATACAGTATTACGTCATACAGGCGTAAAATTCGACAGTTATCCTTCCCTTGTGTCCATTTTGAAACGGAAATTTAATCATTTGGCGCCCTGTTATAGCTGCAAGAATCTTATAATATACTTTAGAGTATTGTTAATTAAAATCTAAAAAGTGCATATATCAAAAATCAATATATTACAAGTTTTTGTATTCTTGCTGACGTCAGCAATTCATCACGTGACTTAACATGAAAACAAGGCTTCATTTTCTGTTATGGTCGACGTTATATCTGACGAGTAATTTTTTAAAATAACACAGTACTTTGGAAGCTAGAGCAGTAAAGCATTATAGCCCACCCTTCTCCAGCCTTTGACTGGGACATTCAGATCCCAACAATAATTGGATTAAAGTCTAATACCGAACTATGGTTTCACATAAGGAGTACTCCTGGCTCATGACATACATACCTGATTGTTTAGATCATAGAAGCAATTTCCAAAATCACTAACATGTGATGTTAAGAGTGATGTTACCTTCACGCAAAATCCATACACACGTACCAAGGATGCTAAAAGTCATACACACGTCTTAAAAACTCTAACAGTCATCTTCATGAAATTTAATGAAGGCGGACAATTTCAGTTTTCTAAAACATATATAATTTTATTTATATAATTTTTGCTTACCTCCAAGTAAGTTGCTGTGTTGCCATGTAGCTATAGCATCAATACTTCCATCAGAACGGACTGATTGGCGTATGAAGATTTTTTCAACAGGTGCGACTTTACAATATATATTAAATTCAACTGTTGCGTTACCTATCGTGGCACGTGTACCAATGAGCAAACGATTAAATTCTGAAAAAAAGAAGAAAAAGAAAGCTTCCAATTTTTGTATTACCGAACAAGCGTTTGGGAGGAAAAAAACAAGTACCTGGATGCGCCTTTGCTTGTGCTTTCGAAGGCGTATGGCAATAATCTAAAGAAAAAAAAAAAATTTTAAGCACGTTAATACCTCTTTTTTTATATTCTCATATTCTACTTTTTGTCCTATTACCTTGGTAAGAATACTCTGTTGATTGTTTAATAACTTGAGATGTGTTTCTTGACTTCGCAACGCATTGAAAGCAGCCAATACCGATGTATATCGGCTGTTTTTTCAGACGTAACAAGGACTCTTTATCAGAAATTACCTGACTGCTTAGCTCAGTGTTGTTTTCTAACACAGGCACACAATTGAGTGTATTGTGGTGATCCTTCGCAGATTTCTCATCGCAGTAAACAATACTTTCAGAAAGTGCAGAGCATTTCTGCCATGATATCTCTGCCGGGGAGCTTGTTTTACACCGGATAGTAAAATATTCAGGACTGCCAAAATAGTAGGTAATCTTTTTCGGCGTCGAGGTAGTAAATTTAAAGTTCTAAAAACCAAGTTTACATTTTTAAGATTATGAAATATTGCAGAATGTACTATTGTGGCACGTAGCTAAGTTGTTTGGAAGATTGATTTGTATAGCCATAAGGATGATACAAGAAGCGGAGTGGATGTTGTAAAAAGGTAAATTTAAACGCTAAATTATGCCCTTTGTCTTACGAACGAAACAACAAAACTATAAAAAATACTAAATTTGCCTAAATGAAATAGATCATTAAAACACTCACCGAACAATTCGAATAACAAATTACTAGAACGAAAAAAATATAACCCATAAATAAAACAATGCCAGATGATAAACCCATCTTTATTTTTTATCGAATTGAGAAATTCGTATCAACTTTTTTTTTAATGCTTTCAATGCGGACTTTTTTTAATGAGATTGTTTAGATGATTAGATTGATTTAATTGTGCAATAAGCAACAACAAAGCTATTATGAATCAAATAAATGACCTGGTACGCACAAGCTAACAATAAAAAAAAGGTTTCTACTGCTGACGTCAAAATTCTTAAATATACATAATAAGCTTGCTGTCTGTCTTTTTGTGGCTATTTACATATGTCTTCTTGTGTCGTCTTTTGTCCTCTCTTGTCATGTTGGTCATTAATTACTTATTTCTAGGACATTACATTTTTAAGTAGAAAGTCAACAAGGAACAAATAACTGGCAGTTAAGCCTTAACTGAAATTTTGTATTGCCTATGAAACAATCTGTATGTAGCAGTTATGATCGTTGAAACTCCCGCCTTTAAAAGAAGAAATTTAATGTACGTAATTGTTATTGAAGATGGAAGTTTCGTTCATTCTTTCACTTTCCGGGTTTCCTAACTTCAAAACAAACAATGATCGTGTCATCTAACGAAATGATGAACAACCGATGTATTGATTGTAAAATCTTTCTATCTTTCTATAGTCTATAAGAAGAGTTAAATCTATACAAATGTTTTTATAAGCCTCTTTGAATTTAAAAGCATCAAATTACAATAACACCCACACAGACTCCAACTGCACATGCATTTAGGTAAAAAGGATAAAGTTTAACTGAAATTAAAAGTATCCTTAATCAAAAAACGTTTGCCAAAAAAGGAAACGTTTATACTTAAAAAAGCCTACAATAATTAGTGCCTCGGCGCACGAAGTGTCGATATTTAACAATTGGTGTACGAAGTATCAATACGTAACGTTTGGCGCACGAAGTATCGATACGTAACGTTTAGCGCACAAAGTATCGATACGTAACGCTTAGCGCACAAAGTATCGATACGTAAAGTTTGGCGCACGAAGTATCGATATGTAACATTTGGAAAAAACAAATAATTAAATTATCCACTGCGTTTCCTACTCTAAATTTCCTGATTGCACAATTGTGTGGAACACAAGAATATTACCACAAATCTTGTTAGTTAAGCATTTTATTTTTATTTTCCAAGAAATCAACAAATAGATAAACGCGTAGTTTTACTAAAACAAAGGGATAATTAAAAAAATTGACAAAGACGATAACATATTTTCCAAATCTTATTTTGGAACTTTCCATAGCAACCACCAAATGTGACTCGTTAGCAAGTTGTTTATGATTGCTGTAAAAGTGTTATGACTATTTTTATCATTGTAGCACAAAAGGTTTGGTTATTACTCACTCACTCGCGCAAACTAATAACAGCTTCTCTGCAATAATTACAGGTTGCCCGATTTAAAGGGTGCTAATGATGGTCAAATCCACACCCTGGGTATATTCGATACCCCAAAATGGTCAAGAAAGTTAAAAAATTAACAACTTATTTTTGTGTTTGTAACTACAGTACACGCTTTTCTCTGACACAATCAAAATTTTAGCCAACCTTTTCACCTCCCTATTATTTTAAACAATATGCCTATTGCTTCAAACCTGAAATCACAGTCTTAAAAAGCGTCTTTTTTAAAAAAAAAAAACGTCTATAGTCCTAGCAAACAGAAGAAAAATAATTCAGGTTATCAGGAAATTCGATAACTCAATTTGAAAAAAACAAAAAAAACTGAAAATAGTTCTAAACAACGAAGATTTTATTGTTTAACTCAAACAAAATTATACAGAATCTTGAGTTATTGACACTTTGCTCGCTGGAAGGATAGAGTATTGAGAATTAAAAAATGTTTCAACTTAACGAATGTTGAGTTGGGGGCAATTCAAGATCTGAAAAAAAAATAGAAGGCCAGGATTTCTTGAGGAGGTTATACAAATATGATTAAGATGTAAAGAATTCTCGTTTGCATAATAAGAAATCACGGGGTTGTTTTTCGAAACTTAAGATTACAGTAATTAAATTTCACTTGAATTCAACAGTAGATGAATTATAGGTTTCCAACGGCATGACAGTTCTTAAAAATTGTTGATTGATGTATGACGTATGCATGACTGAAGTCTTTTATTTTTACTCTCATCAAATATACCTTTCGTTGATGACATGAAAGGTGGGCGCGGAGATGATGTTCTCAATTTGTTTATGCTAAATTTTTTAGTATTTTAATGAATGTAATTTTTTCATAATGGGTGCACAATGTTGATCAGTATATTTTTTTGCCAACTTGTTCTAAACTGTTATCTCTGTCTTTAATAAAAGTTAGCACGAGAAACGAACAAATCATGTCAAGTATTATGATGGTATACAGACATTTTTAGCAACCAGAACTATTTTGAGGGACCAAATGAGGAAAAAAAAATTTATTTCATACCACATGAAATTTCACAATCATTTATACATCACATCTACAGGTATATTAAAAGGTCAAACACAATTATCACATTCATAGAACTTGCAACAATATGGAACTACATCATCCATTTTATTATTCATAGTTTTTCAATAAACGGCGTGGTCACGTTCGTACGCAGTGTTCATCACTTTCTTTAAAATGTTCATTCGTATTCTCTTGCTGTAGAAGCTTACTATCTTCTTTTTCTTGATCGGCTAAAGATTCTGCTGAAGAAAATTTCAAGCTACAATTATCTTCATTGAGCACTTTGTATTTTTCCACTTCTTTCTGCAACAGCTCATTCGTAGGATAATCCACATTTATTGACTCCATTACCTTGCCCTATACAAAAGTGTTAGTATTTATATACAAATTACGAGGTGAACGGTTACTTCCACGAACATAAGTCTACTTTTATTAAAGAAATAGGGTGATAATATTACCCTGCTTGCCAGGTTTTGCAACCTAATAACCCGAATTTACTATCTGACCACCCAGTTTTTAAAACCTGTTCACCCGAATGTAAAATTTGCAAGAAAAAAATCAAAACTAACTTTACTGCAGCTTTCAGAATTGCAGAAATTATGGTCCGTCTTATTGAGTGCTTCAACCAGACTTTTCAATTCCTTCCTATTATCCTTGTAATGATTTGCTTGTGCATTGAAGAACTTCCCATACACAGAGGAGAAATACGTCTCAATTCCAAGTAAGTTTTGAATGAAATTTTGCAGAGCTGATGGTAAGTAATATGATTTGTTTCTGAGGTACAGTGGTACCATGTTTGTTGTTTTACTGAAGTAGACTGCAATGTATCGATCGCCATTCTGGTAAACGCAATCAGATGAAATGAGTTGGTTCAAAACAAACGTGTATGGTCTATGACTTGGTAGTTTCGTTGCTGCAACGAAAAATAAGAATGAAGGTCAAAACACAAAGCTTAAAGTCTCGTTTTTCTTCAGCTTTCGTCAACAAAAGTACTAAATAAAACAGACAGATTTAGCATGTCTTGGTTTAAATATTAGAAAATGCAAGTTATACAGGGGGTGATTATTCAAAGGAAGGGGATGTTACCTTCGGTGGGGAATGCACAAAAGACAATAATCCAGGAAGATTAGCGAGGAAAATTTTCCGGGTACAATTATTCAGGGGTGTTGTCCTGGAACCGGGTTCGACTGTCAGCAAATTATTCACTTTACAAGGACCTAGAATAAAGACTCTCACAGCTTATTTGAACTATTTGAAATTAGTTACTTACTTTCTTTCTCTGTGCATATTGTCACGACGTAGTCTGCGTCTTTAAAATCTTGAACCAAAACAGATGGCAATCCTAAGTTGGCAACTCTGACTGGTTGCAAGTTATCAACCAACACTTTAATACCAAAAGAATGTAATTGACCCGCCAGAAATAAAACAATGTTTTCTACTTCTCGGCATCCGTGTGGATAGACAAGCATCACAGTCTCGCCTAGTGTGAAAATATAACAGGAATAAGAGATGGTCTTACAATTTTAAAGAAACAGCTTCCAGTATATAATTACCTTGCTCTTCGAAGGAGTATTCTCCGCTATCCACTGATCGAAGCCTTTCCATTTCGTGCTTTATTCCTTTTCGTGCCTTTTTTAATCCACAATATAAAAATAACACAAATAAAGAGACCGTGAAGACGACAATCAGCACAATGACCATAGGAATAAAAATGTTTATTTTGGAGTTTGTTGTTACTGCCTCTGCTATCGGTTGAGTTGTTGGTAGGACTGTGGTTGGTATGTCTAAAAAAAGTAAACAAACAAGATTTTAACATCATATAACAAAAAAAAAAAAAATATCCGTAAAGAAAATCCATAAGACGTTGCTTCTTTGTAATCTAAAACATTTAAAAATAAAATCTCAAATCTCCATATAGTCGGCTGATTCTATGCAGTTCAAAATAATTACCTTTGCAAGGTTGGATATCAATTTTAATTTCATAAGAGGTGTTGATCTGTATCTAAAATTAAGTGAGTAAATGAGTAAGTAATGGGAAGTTTAACGTCAATAGGTATTCCATCCCAACGGCTGGCTCTTCCTCTCCTCCGACTGTAACTGTGTTACATTGCCAGAGATTCTAGCATTGCTCTAACTTGCTTGTCTAACACACAAGCCGTCTCGCGGTCAGTAGATGATTTTATCGAAGCACACAAACAATTGGTTGATCAAAATGTGGTACTAACATTTCTTTTGTAATGCAGGAATCTAAGTAAAGTCTGTATGAAACAAAAACGTCTAAATATAGTAACAATATTTCTAAAAAAATACGTACATATGCAAAAACGGTTCTTGTTACATTGGTGATTGTCCAAGTCGTTTGGTCCTAGAAAGATAATACTCTATGTAATATAAGTTTACATATGACAATAGAACTATGACGAAATACACAAGGTAAGGAAATACCTTTGGCAAAAACTTTCGCATATTGTATGGTGATTTATGAACAGTTGTGTATGGATATTGGTCAGAATCTTTGCTTCTGTTCCAAGAAATAGTAACGGATTTGTCTACTGTGCATTTTCCAACTTTTATGTTCGTTACTATATCTAAGAAACAATTTCATACAAAATTTGTACTATATGAAATGTTAGAATAAAATAAAAGATGGCTGTATGTGATTAAATTTCTACAAAATGAAAATGATACGGTACTCACGACAAGCGTGTATTCTTCTTCCATGTTTTTTCATGTATGCATCACATAATTCTAAGAAAAAGAGATTTTTCTCTTAAAATGTTTTTTTATGTAGATAATAATAATGAGACAAGACGACTAATTTCGAAGCTCATCACAGAAGTAATTGCGTATTTCCATATTAGTGCTGATTGTCGTTGGCGTCAGCATGGCTATTTTTTAAGAGTTTGTGGGCCCTCTTGGGTCTCGATGTGGATCTATGTGTGCGGCGTGCTAGAGAATGTGACTAGAAAATTTTAACGCTGTCTGTCTGGGCTACGGGTGTGGTAGCAAAATGAGGAAAAACTGCCTTCGTCTCAATATCTCAATATTATTATAGTCTCTGTGCAGGCGTTCTGTAGCTGAAATGCATGGCGATTTTTTTGCTATTTTTTTTTTGGATAAATAATAAAAATGAAAAGGGTATGGTAAACAAACCTTCCATTGTTCGGATTTTAAATTTGTGTTCTGCAGGTGTTGAAATGGGAAAAGCTGTAACATTAACAATGTATTGCGTATTTGGACGCATTTCGAGATGAAATCGACTCTTGAGGTTTGAGTGATATATGCCATCCTAAAAAGGTGGAAATACATTATGAAAACAGCAATGAATATGAACGTTTATCAGATAAGATACTATTAAATTTTTTTTACCTTTTTTATGTTATACCTAGTAAACAAGCACCATTTTTCATCATAATTATAATAATTTTCAACGGTTTGGACTTTGATTTCATAGCCATATGTTTTGACACTTCTTCCTAAAAAACAGTAGGGAGAAAGTAA
Organism: Hydractinia symbiolongicarpus; assembly: GCF_029227915.1. Taxonomy (NCBI): domain Eukaryota; kingdom Metazoa; phylum Cnidaria; class Hydrozoa; order Anthoathecata; family Hydractiniidae; genus Hydractinia; species Hydractinia symbiolongicarpus. Next base: position 9,914,745 of record NC_079882.1, on the reverse strand, counting down.
AAAACATTAGAAATAGAAAATTATATGAAAAAGGATCGACCTTTCTAGATTGTGCGAAGGATTGCGGAAACAATTTATACCTTATTCCATGAAATTAACGAGTCATGAAATTAGCGCGGTTTTTTAAAATTCGCGTTAATTTAATGACCGTTAATTTAAAGACTGTTAATTTCATGACCCGTTAATTTAAATACTGTTAATTTGGTTTGGTCAAATTTTTTACTATTTCCTCCTCATCAGACGATAGTTTAGTCATGTTCTCTTCTTCAACGATCTTTTTTAAAATAACTTTTGTATAATCATCATACTCTGATCAAAGGGAGAAATCAACCGAAAGTACTATTTTCTTTAAATTTTTAAATATTTAACATAAAACTTTCATTTCAATCTCCAAATTGTCTTGTAATAGAAAAGACCGCTTCACTAGCGTGGGTTCAATTGTTACCGTGATTTTTACTTTGTGTCATATCGCATATTCTTAAGTTCGCGTTAATTAAATGTATTTTTAAAAATAACTTTGATCAACCGCGTCAATTAAATGCCTTTTTCAAAATAATTTTATTGAGCCGCGTTAATTTCATGACCGTTAATTTAATTCGCGTTAATTTCTTGACTCGTTAATTTATGGAATAACTAAGATATATCTTTTTATGCGCTTTGTTTAAACGCTATGACTTCTAATTAAATGTAGACTTTTCTATCTGTTGGACATTTATGTACGCTCTCGCTTTTTATCGAAATTATCTATCTCAAATTTTTCTCTATCTGGAACAAAAAATTCAGAGCCCTTGCCACTTTTTTCTCTTTATGTCGGGCTTTTTTGTGTTTAAGGGTTCATATACACAGCAAATACAAAGCAAATACAAAACAAAGGAAAACAGTTGGATTTGTTTCTTGATTACCAAGATTCCATTTTATTGTGTTTCAATAAACAATACGCTCATCTTTTAAAACACGCAGACCAAACTTGTGGTACCGCTAAAAAATATGGTCATTGAAAAAGCTTAAGATACGCACGACATACACACGACATACAAAGCTGAAATATTATTATCTGTAAGATGTAAGATCTCTCTAGCTATTCATATCTTCTTTCACGTGGATATTGGCTTGTATGTGGTAGTATTTGCGATGAATATATGGTCAGTTCTATATTTAAAGTGCGCTGAAGTCTATACTGTAAAAACAACTGTCAATTTCTTGTAAAGAGAAGTCACTTCGTTACAGTCCTTTAGAAAAAAAAGATTCTGCGCATGTGTCAAAATGCTTCCCCAGCTCGATTGAAGTCAAAACCATTCCTTAGTTACTGGCATTTTACGAGCGAACCACTGTGTAGAAGTCATTATGTTTGCGATCTTTAGAAAGTAAATTAAATTTGCTGATTTTTTAAACTTACAGAATAGGGTTTTATTTTTTGGACTTGCACCTAAATACCATTGAGCCGTCAAAAGTAACTTTGAAAACAAAACTCTGGTTTAAAAGTGCGAAATAATTCGTTTCAAACGGAATATAAAGATTTATATTTTCTGAATTCGTAGTAGAAGAAATACTGCTGAGTGAAAGGAAAACCTGTTACAGCTGAGCAATTACTTACTGAATTCAGGTTCTTGCCAAAACACTGTAACATCCACTTTACCAGAGCTATCTAACCTTTGTTCAATTCGTATGTTTCGAACTGACGATACCTCACAATGTTCTCTGAACTTCTTTATTGATTTTGCATCCCTTGGGAAAATATAATCAGTTCGTCTACAGGGATACCCTAAAAAAATAAAATGTTAAAGGTTTTTGGCATCAAAGTAATGGAGGAGAGAATTGCAGCAGGTGGTGACCTAGATAAGTATGTTCCGTATTAGTTTCATAAATAGTAACTTCCAAATTTTAGGTTTTTAACAAAATGTGATAACACAATTGGATGTCAATCACTTATCATATCTTTTGAAATCAAAATGCTGCACTTATTGGAAATTTGATTATTTGTAGGAATATTTAAAACAATTGGTTTGGCAGTCTCCATTTTTTATACCAGTATACTGTCTTCGTGTAATTTTTCGTTTAGGTAAATGTTTTAGGTAAATACTTACATTGATAAGAACCTATCGCAAATCTTTTCAGCGGTGTTCCACACTTTTCTAAACAAGAAAAAAAAAATGAGAAAGGATGCAAACATATGCCATAACTACATATAAAGGTTTTTTATGTTCTATGGGTTTCCTCAGCAAGTAAATGTCTACCTTCGATTTCTAATGGAGAAGTTTGTATAATTGTAAGGTTTGTACTTTCTTGCTTTGCAATGCAACGAACACAGGCTTCTTCAGGGAGTTCTGGAGGCTTTCTTAGTGTCAGTATTGAAGTACTGGATTCTTTAAAGTCATCAATTTTGAACAGAGTATCGTCAAGTAGTATATTTTTACAGTGTGAGTGATGTGGATCCTTTAATAAATCTCCACATCCAAAAACAAACCCTCCAAATGAGCATTTCTGCCATGTTATTATTGCTGGATCATTTGTTTTGCATTTAAATTGGTCGCCTGGCTTAAAGTAATCATAATTTTCCAATTTTTTCGCGAAGGTAAAGTTCTAAAATATAATTTAGTGGTGTAATACGGGGAAAAATAACAAACAACAAAAAAAAGTAGATGTAAACAATGTATTGTTTAATCCACGTCTCTCCACCTCTAATATGGACTTTTTATTACATTGAAAGGGAGTGATTTGTTATAAAAGGCTCTAACTTTTTGCCTCATATTCCTTGATCGTATGTTTATAGTTGATTTGAAACATAAACCAAGGGTGGTTTCTGCAATCTATTCACAAAATATTGATACAATAACACTTGGCAGTGAAGATCAATTTGCAAATTAGGGCGATACCAAAATTTTAGCTTTTGTGCTATTTTTGCTGGTTAGGTAAGCGAAGCATTCTAACACGTCTGTCGTATGAAGAAGAAATTCTCGTCATTTCAACACAGGCGCCAGAGCAATTAGCGCATTTGAATCTAACCATTTTTTTAGGATTCAAAGGTTCTTTTGTGTCTGTTTAAGGCGAACCTTAACAAGTTTAAATTGCGTTGAATTAAGTACCATATAAAGTGATTGGGGCGTTGTACTTCGAAAATTGCACGTCTCACTGAGTAGTGAACGAAACAAATCATTCTGGCAACAGCAAAATTTTGATTTTTGTTACCTGAAGACCGTTTAAAGGCAAAATTTGTTAATAATTTATATTTGTGGGGTGTGGAGCTACAGTTGATCTTTTCTAACTAATCCTGGAATCACAAATTTTTAGTATTTCTTATGCTGCTTCATCGTATTTTGTACGCGTAGAGATCATAATTTCTCTAATTTTGTGTTTTGTTTTAAACCCCCTCCCTTTCTTATTTCATCCCCATGAGTTTTTCGCTTTCTTGACTTCGATAGTATTATCATATCTTCATGGATACAACGGATATTACTTATTAGTTTTAATTACTATAGTCTTTGACATTAGTAGATACTTGACCCCAATTTTGTACTTAGCGCTGAAAAAATACTAAAGTGATTATTTGCAAAATTAACAGAAAATTTGTGATAAAGAAAAAATAAACTTTTAAATATGCACAGAAACTGTTAACTTATAAATTCCTCTTATCTAGGATGACAGCTTATACTACTACAATTAGGATATATTTCACCAAAAATGTGAAAACCCCGGATGAATCGCTAAATCGCTAAGAAGTCTCTATAATAATAGCCGTTGTCTGTCTGTCTCTGCGCGGACCCCCGCTAAGTTAGAAAATGGTGTTACGGAAACACGAATATCAAATGCGATAAATTCTTATCCACTTTGTTGCCACGGGTAAATTCAAAGGACGGGCGAACCCGTGGATTTTTCCACGGGCAACGACTAGTTAATAATAATAATTTATAACTTTGTCATCTTACATTCTTTATTTAGAATTTACATGAGTTTTAATAGCATTGTCATAATTAAATTGACTTCAAGTAAAAAACGTTTTAAATCGCTTTAGTTGTAGTCGATTTATTGATTCGGTTTTATAGGCATTAAGGAAGATATTATAAAATCTAATGCTCCCAAATATTTTCATTACATTTAAAAATTCATATTTTAACCATTGTGTTTTTATAAGATTACTTATGACTTATACCGCTTATAAGACTTCAATTCAAACATTACAACATCATTTTCCCCATACTTGACATAAGTGATGAAGTCATCGCAAACTGGATGACGTTAGCTATTATCTTTTTTATCAAAACAGTGAGCCAGCAAATAACCGTAAGTGGTATTATCATAATATCCCTGAAAATTAAATTTCTAGTAGTGGTGAATAGGAATGGTAAATCTTGTACAACAAGTTTATTGTAAATTTTTTATCTTCTTTATCCTCAAAATATATTCAAAGTTTTTTTTAAATAAATCGCTTGTGTTCACCCAAATTTTTCGGCCTTTTTTATTTAGCTGTGCTAGCTTCAACAAAACGAAAAGAAACGAAACGAAATAAAACGAAGGAACAAACAAAAAATAAACAAAAAATAAGAAAATGTCAACAAACCAGCAACGTTGCTGTAATAAATGTTTTTGCCAACGTCAACAAAAAAAAAACTTAACTAAGAATTACATAAAATTTCCCAATCAAACCACCTCAACCACAAAATCAACAAAAAACCCCGATAAACTCTTACCTTACACTCTGCGTACTTTATCATAAGGAGCGGAATAAGGAGCCATAATGCTGCAATACAGGTGGACAAAAACATTTTTTAAACTAAATGTCCCTGTCTACTAAAACAACTATCACTTTGAATTAATTTGTGTGATCGTCACAAAATTAGGTTTTACTAATGAAGTTATTAAAAAGACGGTTTTTACTTTACATATATTCCCTAAATCCTATATATAATCTTTTTTGATATGTCTTTTTATAATTTTTTGTTAAATTTTATGTCTTTACAGATTCCTTCTTATCATACATATTAATAATTCTGAGTATCGAATCTTTTTGTTGAATTCTGATTTTATCAAGTGCATAGAAACCAGGCTATAGGAAAATGATTAGGACTTTAACAAAACATGATGTAATGGACAAGTAATGTATTTTTTTACTACGTCAGTGTAAATTACTTCGTACCTGCGATACATGATATCATTAAATTCAAATCAGCGTTTCCTGCTCAAGTGAGCGTCTCATGGTCAAATCAGAGGATGGTTAGTGTAAGCATCAATTATAAATAAAGGGGACTACGTCTAATGGCTTGAAATTGAAACTACGTGAAATTCAATTCATTGTGATTTTTGAGATGACATCACATTTTGAATGAATCGAGCACTCACCTAAATTAAGTATGTACTTTTTATTTGAACACCTTTTTGGATTATTTAAGTTCGATGTTTGTTCTTCCCCACAAAAAAGAGTAATTTTTTATATCTTAAAGCCAAGTCACGTGACCTTTTGAGCTCACGAATAATTTATTTGTCCAGTGGAAAAAAATTTTCATAATCTTTTTTTTTTCTATCAGTGTTTGTTGTGGAAAAAACATAAAGGGATTATCCTTCGAAAGTGGTAGGGTCAACCATCTGAAATATAACTCACTTTTATCAAGGAATAAAGTCATTTAGTTATAGAAAAGAAGAGATGGCTTCGAAAGTGCGCGACATTAAAGGTACACAAAGCGTTTACAAATCTATGTTTGACATATGCGATCACGTAACAACACGCCTGTAGTAAAAAACCAACCGAAGTATGAACATCTACATTATGAATGATGCTCGCTGTCTGTCTATGAGCCGAATTAAAAATCCTGGTGTTTTGTAATCAAAAACACCATTAAAATGGTGCCTACAATCATAGTAACCTTCGTCCAAGTAAAATTCAATACTTCATGTTCACAGACGGCAATGATGCACAAAAAAAAAACGATGCAGAAAACGACGGCTATCCCCCGTGTAATTTTCCAAAGGCTAAAGAAAAGTGCGTTGTTTAAAAATATTGTAATCTTTTATGTGTTTTTTAGTTAAAGATCATTTCAAAAATTTCATTTTTAGGCTCCATCAAAATGGCTAAATTCTACAATACACACTTTAAAATGTTCTGTAAAGGGTGTTGTAAAAAACAATAGATACTTCACGTTTTTGATTAAATATAAGGTGCATTTCTAGTAAAGTAAAAACGCCACTTGATGTCTAACTAAGTACAAAGTGTATTTTTTACTTATTCTATTAAGTATGAAATACGGTCGCTTGTATGTGCTATATAAGAAAAGTATTTTCCAAAAAATGTTATAAAGCGTCTATACCACCAAAATAGCGATGACTTGCCAATTAAAAATTGCAGTCTAGTTTTATGAATAAAAAATACCACTTAATACGAAACGAAATTAATAAGTAGCGCTTAACGTCATGTATCATCGTTTTAAATAATGCGCAAAAATAACTCATTGAATAGAAATGACAGTTCTGTTTCTAAACAACCTTCAAGGAAGGCGGAGAATGCGGACGGACAGGCTCTAATTTCCTTGTCCGCGTGTCATATTTCGAAAGAATGGATGATCATTTCATTTCCTCTTACATCTGTTAAGAACATATACACATCCATAACACTCAAAAATATTTGATTGAAGCGTAAGAATACTTTCAGAAAATACACGACCTTCGTCATGTTTGTTCGACTGGACGGTTACACCTGCTTTATTTTTGATTGATCGAAATATATACTTCACATTTAAATGCCACGTGAAGTTTTTACTCCGTGAAATTACACTTATAAAAAATGTACTTCATATTTGATTAAAAACGTAAAACTATTATTTTTTGTTAAAAATCTTACATGAAAAATAAAAAATAAAATTATTAAGGTAAGATAATATTAAAATAAGACATAAAATTTTTAAATGGCTTTTGTTCGGTTTACTTTGTAAAATTTTTATTGTAATGTAACATTTTTTAGTTTGAACATGGTAGGCCTAGTAGTACCTTGGCAACTAAGCCTTAGGTATACAAAGCTGACGAGATTGTATTTCATGCTAAACCATCAAGTCTTCTTTGCTTAACTATGTGGCGTAATTTAAATTAATATTTATATGCTAAGAGCTGCAAAATGCTGTGCATCGATTAAAACGCGTTAAATACAGGCAGTTGGAAAGCTGATAAAGGCGGTAAACACTTGCTTTTAGCGTTACAAAGCAGTAAATGCGTTATTTGGATGGAGACAGAGTTCAAAAGCCATAACAAATGCGCGTCGCTGAAACCCTAAATTACATTTTGCGCCCATCTAAAAATAAGCTTTGAAATACGATTGGTTAAAACGTCTGCAATTCTTTAATTGCGCTCGAAGGCTTTCGCAGTTACTCGTGTCAGGGCAAAGGTCTTTTAATTTTTTAATGTATTGCGTAGCAAAATTCGAAAGATATCGTTGTTTTTTAGAAGCGCTGTTAAAATTATTTCTTGCTACCTCTTTTAAGATTTTGCAAGGTTAAGTCAAAAATTAATATGTCCAATGATTTCCTTGTTCATCTGAATTGGGCGTCCTATCCTATAAAATTTACGTTACAAGCTACAATTTTGAAATTAGCAAAGTCATTTCCAGGAACCTGTTTTTGAGAAGCGTATACTCTGTAGAAACCAGACATGGCTCACATGGTCGAATCCAAGTGTGGAAAAGGTATTTGCACAGAGCGTAGTTTGATTAAAAAGAATATGGCTGTTCCTGTTTATGATGAAGAGTTGGTCGTGCTCATGTTGTCTGATGATGTATCAACTATCGTTTGCAACACTAGAAATACGTGTTTTGGTATCAAACAGTGAACCAGAAAACTAGTCAACTTGAAACTTTTGACATTTTATGTTGTTATTTTGTTTTCTTGAAAGGTATTTGTCTTCCTTTTATATAACTTCTATTTTACAATTCCTCTGTGAGCGTATTCAAAGAATCAATGTGCCAGAAATTTCTATGTTTGCAAATGACACGCCTTCAATAGCATTGAGACAAAACTGTTGTTGTAAATCAGACTTATACGACAATGTTGATTTCTTGTGAAGGAGGTTTTAGATTTTGTTAGTGTTCATTATTAAAATAACTGAAGTGAGTTTTACTAAGTCTTATGACTTGTCTTGATGTCTATTGATATCGATAATTCCAATACCACTGCATCTCTTTTGAGCCGGAAATAATTGAGCAGTAAAACGGTTTTTGAGAGGTTTTGCAAGGCGCACCGAGTGTATCGATGGTGTAACATCGTTTGAGGTCCTTTTCTGGGGTTCCCACAGATAGGATTTTAGATTGATTTTAATACACTGGTGTTTTCGATTTTCTAAAAATATTCCGCATGCGCATTAACAACTTGCTTCACAGAAGAAGCTTTCGATTTACGATATAGTTCCCTGTCCCTCTTTTCATCAAAGTTGAACGACTAAGGCGAAGTGCGCAGTCTATGAGTAGGCCAGAGTGTGTGGTGATATTCGAATTTCCATTTTTTTATGGCATTAAAAATAATACTTTTCCAACCTCGTTTCTACAGCTTCTCCTTCTACTGGTGGAGGTTCAGATTCCGTCCCAATGAAAAAACCTAACAAGTGCTGGGGGGGGGGGGGGGGGGGGGGAGGGGACGAGTAATGGCTGCGTTTCTTTTTCCTTATCCAACCGTCATTCTCAAAAATTACTCTTGGCTTAGCCAAGAAGACTGACTTGATCTATTTTTTCCTACGCACGTTCAAAAAATAATATGCATCCTAAATGCGAAACGATCTTTATGTATCATGAATGCTTTATATGCATTACATAATGAATTTTATAATACATGACGCACGCTCTTGAAGCAGGGATTTGCGTACGTATGACCATTTGATTATTCTTGCAGCGCAGATGTTAAAGACGCATGTCTTCTTGTTGTGAATAAAATGATGTCTGTTGCACAGATGTGTGGGGGAGATTTTTGCCACTTTAAAAGTTTAAAATAAGGCGGTAACATTTATCTATATACTTTAAATAGAACAATTTAATAAATTCTTCGGTTGAAATCAGGTTAGGGTGTTATTCTAAAATCTGTAACCGTAATCATAGCGATGGGAAAGAAGTATATATCATACCAATTATTATCATTTACACGTTATTTTTGTGTATTTTGATTGAAAATTCTAAGATTATAAAAATAAGATTCTGGGAAAATGAGTTCTAATAAAAATACGTAATGGAGGCAAATATCATTGCTCCGTATGGGGGGAGGGCAATTTCCCCGCATACACTGGACCAAAGAGGGTTAAACCGACACAAATGTATACCATATTTACAGTGGATTTGTCAACTATATTCTCTTAATTATTTGGACACAGCGATAATACTTATATTTATTTTCTGCGCAAATTACAATGATACAGCGGAAATATCCAAACTCTTCAATTTTATCAAAAAGGCAGGGGTCTTCGAAAACGTTTGTGGTAGTTATTTGTGGCAATTTCTTAACAGAATTATCAATACTAAAATAGAAAAACAAGATAATATGTTTTATTTGGCAGCAGCCGTTTTAATACACAAGCAATACCCCTGTCCCTGATAAGTAAAAAGTAAACAAAAAATCGCAGTCTGTCGCAATCTTGCTTTTATAAGAGCTTATTTGGTATGAATATTAAGACTTCCGTGTTGCTAAACATTCAGTAATTTAGACTTAATAGAAAAAACATGTGCAGAAGTTATACATTCCTTTTTCCTTTTTCCTGAATAAAAATTGAGAGCCATTTCAAAAAATTTGGTTTCTATATATGAAGGTTTATTATAACTATGCTCTATCAAATCACATAGAAGCCCCTTTTCATTAAAAGCTAGTAGTTGCTAAAGTACATAACAAAGCACTTAAACATCGCTTAGGATTTTACCATCCCAGAACTTGCTGTTTATTGGTTGGTTGCTTATTAAAAAGCGTATTTATTACTCATAATAAGATTAGCCATAACAGTACTTCATACAGATTTGTTATACAGTTGCAAGATAAAGTAGTGACATAGGGTGTGTCACAATTAGCTACATAAACAGCTGATTTTCTGTAAATATTGATTTAAATATCATTGTGAGAATGTTGAAATACCTATAGCTAGCTAACTATAGCTAGCTAACTATAGCTAGCTACATGAGCAGCTCGCTGTTCCTAGTTTTCTCTTTTCGAAATATCAAAGTTAGTAAAGTAAATTTACGACCTTAAGGTAATTAATTTTTGCGAATTTCACGTGTTTTTGTCAATATTGCGAAAATTAGTTTTCGCGAAAATATTTGAAAAATAGCAATTCGCGAAATTTACGTAAATTAATTAACGCCAAATTTTTATCTACCTGGAACTACATACAAGATATACGTGAATTTCAACTTCAGCAGTTTTTATATAGTGTCTCCTACACAAAATCCTTTTTCGCGAAATTTGCGAAATATAATTCTTGCGTAATATCCGGATTTCCAACTTCGCGAAAATTAATTCCCGCCGTAATTAAATTTTAATTTCACAATTTTTCTCACGAAAATTAGTTCTCGCAAAAATTAGTTCTCACGAAAATAAATTTCCTTAAGCTAGCAAACGGTAAAGTAAAAAATTATCAATAAAAGTAGCTACGTAGTTTAACCTATAAAAATATAGACATTAAAAATCTACAAAAATTTTTATCACACCGCTATCCGCCAAAACAATATAACTGTATTAACTACGATTTTATGAAACTGTCCTATTAAAAGTCAACATTTGCATTCTATAAACTTGCATGTAAACAGCTAGCAACCCGAAATGTGCTCGTAACTAAACCCCCTTCCATGGCATTCTGCTTTCTTGCATGTATGACCTCAAAATGCATAGAAATGCAAAGAGAGTTGGAAAAGCATTTTCCGCGTGCAATGGTAAATTTGAGAAAGAAAAAAATGATTAATGTAATGTTTGTTAGTCTGTCAGTTTTAAAAACTATGACAAAAACATTATTTTTTATAATTTTTTTTTTGAATGAAACCATCGATAAACGCTTTCATGAAATTGTCCCTGAAGATACCATTTCATCCAATTTGAAATCTGTTTCTTCTTGCAATGGACGACAAAAATTTTCTTCTTTTGATAAATCAACTGAGCAGGATGATGACCATTTTGTAGACGCCCATACAGATGACAGGTTGCTGACACTGCCGTACAGCATACCCTATGGTAAAAAAATATGTGTACAAAAAATTCAATGTTAATCAAATAGGGATACTCAGAGTCGTAGCCATGTTTTCAGTTGGAGCCTTAAGATTGCAAATTCATAGAACATTTTGTCGTGTGACTAGTTGTCTAGTGAGTAAAATGTTATTAATCGTCTAGATCAGCTTACAAAGCTATCAAATTTTTAGGACTACAGTATACAGTTACATAAAAAAAGACGATCGTCCCCGCCCACCACGTCCTTTTCCAATGACTACGACTTTAGTACTATGCTCTGTAATAATAAAGCAGAAAGAACAGACCTTCATGCAATCCTCCTTGCAACAGCAATAATGATGCTTGGCTTCTATACGCTTACACGTAGCCTTTGTTTTATTTGTAAAATACTCCAACTTTGCAGCCATATCTTTTGAGTTTGATAGGTCTGTAGAATGTAATAAATGTCTTAAAAGCTTTGTTATATCCTTCGGAAGTTTGTAGCCAAAATTATGAGAACCAATGAAAAACGATGGCATTAAACTGAGTGCTTTTTCATAACTTGTTAAATACAGAGGAATGTATCTGGAACTATCATTCTGATGATATGCTAAACCACTGATGACTTTTAAAGCAAATTCGTATGGTCGATGTTTTAAGGATGTGTGCTCTAAATTAAGAAATACATTTGTAGAAAAACGCTTAGACAAAATTTTAAGTGCGTTAATGAACTTTCTATTTAGTGATGCTTGTTCAAGGCAGGCGTTCATTTAAGACAGGGGTGAGTTAAAATAAACCTGTTTCGTTTTACGAATAATTTTCGAGTGTTTTACATAAAAGCCTTGAAAAAATATGGGAGCGAGTTGATTTTTTTTTTCAAGAGCTAATAAACCGTCATAATACGAGAAAAAAATACAACATCACTAATTCTGAAGAAATGAGTGCCCTTTTATGCGCACTTGAGAAGATAGGAAAAGATTTATGCTCGGAATTGGGATCAATTGTCCCTTAAAATCTTCCATTCAAAATAGTTTCCAAACCACTATTGTCAGGATTCATGAAGCTGCCAGATGTGAATTATATTTGATGGACGATTTCCCATGGATTTTCCACGGATTGACAGCCAGCAAAGGAAAAAAAATAAACGTTACTGAAAAAAAGAAAAAGAAAACAGCAATACCTTTATCATGTTCTGTAAACATGATAAGAATATAATCACAAGAATCAATATTTCTTTGTAAGTACGATGAAATTCCTCCTTCTGCGTCAATCTGACTTTGTTCAAGCAATGACAACTTTACATCAATACCATATGCTTTTAAGAAGAAAGCTAAATCTCTTAATAGTGTTTCAATCAATTCACAACCTGGTCGATTTAGAATCATAACTTTTCGTATGCTATCTAAACAAACAAACAATCTCTTTATTTTTGCATTTTTATTGTAGGTTATACATTGTTGCATAACAATGAAGCTTTAAGCTTATTTTCTTACCTTTCCTAGTTTCCTTAGTATGTGAAGCTTGTTGTTCAATATCTTCCATGGAAAAATGATGCGATTTTGATGTATTTCTACTTGAAAATGATGCTCCAAACTTAAAAAGTGATGTCCAAACTCTTATTCGTTTAACATTAAAGATAATGGCTAGAAAGAATATCAAAACAGCTACAAAAATTCCAGTTATTGTTGGTATGTTCTTTGGATTCAATTTGTTTGGATGAAAATATTCAACAGGAAGAGCAAATGGCACAATTTTGCATTTTAATTCCTTCACTGAAGTTTTGTTCACATAGCTAATCACATGATCTGTTGCATTGGCAAAGGAATTGCATAATGGTGCCACAGCTGCAATCTTCTCTTCTATGTCTAGAAAAAATAGTTTGTTTACTGTTAATGTAGAAAGCTGGGTATGTGATGATAAAGAATGGACACAGATTCTGTGTAACTGTGCATACCTGGGTTCTCTAAACAATGTGCAAATATTTTCCTTATATCTAAAAAAAGGAAAGTATCAAAACATTAGGCATTCTATGCTTGTAAGTTATGGACATGTTGTAACAAACAAACCCCAGGTTCTGATGCCCACCCTTTGATAAGAGAAGTTACATTTGTGTTGAGTTTCCGCAGATTATAATTTTTGTGACTAATAAAATGCAATTAAACGTACCAGGCTCTAAGAACTCAATAACATCCAATTCACATTTACCTGTAAGATTTAAAATAATTAATTAATAATGAAAAAATAAAGACTAACAAAGTTTTTTAAAGGAGAACTAACGATTAATAACAAGTTGTGCTTTAAATGTTCACTAGAGTGTGAATATAAACTGTACATATATTTGTGCGAGGATGTTTTTCTACTAGAATTTAGCTAGTTTAATTTAGCTAATTTACATATCTAAATCACTCTGGGAAGACGAAGAATTCACTGAATTTCCATTCATCGTATTACCAGTCCTGTTGAGCTATTCACGTCGTGCGACGCCACAAATCAACAGAATCTTATATATTAATTCCCTTGCGTGAGTAAAACTGTGAGTCCACGACACGGAAATCACGGGTCACTTTTTTATGACGTGGCTGTACGCTAAAATTTAACTAAAAAGATTAGGGATGTACTTCATAGAAATCGCACATAAGGTGTAAATATATAACCCGCTGCTAATAACGATATGAATATATATACCCTTATGCCAAAAAACTCTATGTTAGCATATATATATAGGTATCGCTACATATGAAACGGTATTAGATATTCACAAAGCATACGGACTGTTAAATGAAGTTCCTAGCATAAAACGGAAATTGTGTTTACGAAAAAGATGGCTGTTCTTTTTGAGTATTCTCTACTCTTTCATTCAAAATAAATCTTTAAAAAAACATTTGAAGAAGAGCATGGTTTTATAAATTAATCATAGCAAGGTTCTGTAAGGTTTTTTCATGTTTTATTTTCAGTTTTGATTATATAATTGTTGCCAGACATGTTTTATAGCTAGCATCATAAAAAGCCAACCACCACCTACAACTAGCTAGCTAGCTAGCTAGGAATATATATATATATATGTAGCCATGTTCTTTATACCTAGCTAAGTCTCCAGTTTATATTTAAGTGACTAGCTATTAGCTGCTGTAGCTAGCTAATGCTAGCTTGAAACTAAAGATTCCCAGTATATATATTCCCACAAAACACATCTAACGTTATTAACCCTGAAAATTTTAAACATTTTCCTGGGTTTTTTTTGGTTTGCGAAGTTCTTTTCCTCCAAATATTCTGAAAATAAAGTTCAGAAATTACTTATTTTTAAAATGTAAATTTAATTTGTTTCAAATTGTGGGCAAAAACCTTAATCAGCATGCTAAAAGAACTGACTTTTCTTAATTTAAAATTACTAAACACAACCATTTTCTTACATTTAGTGTAAACTTTTGTGCGTATGGCTTATATTTAATACACCAAAAGAGCTACTTTGTTGATTTCAATTTTATACTCTTTGTAAGCTATTTTTTTCTTCTTTTTGACATTTCTGTTTTACCACTCAATTTTTACATTTTATAAGTTATTTGGAACAGAATGGTATGAAATAGACCAAAATACCTGATCTTAGTTGTTTTTAATTTACAGGCTGTGTCTGTGAAACCTTAAGGGGAACATTTGGTGGAAGACAATGGCATGACATATACTGATAACTGATTTTTGTTGTGTTAGATGTTATATCTGAACCTTTTTGACATTTTATGTTAATTTTGCGAGGAAGGACCATATATATATACACAGAAGAAGAATTCAATTTTACACCTTGCAAGCTTTGTTTTTCTATATTTTGTATAAATTCTTACTGGGGAGGACTTCGTGCAATATATCGAAATGACTGATCCTTCTCGATTTAAATTTGATGTGTTCTAAATCGTATATAGTTTTGGAAATTTTGTGTAAGATTTAATGGGTAAGGGCTAGATGCAATATGTCAAAAAAACTTTTTTTGTTGAATCAGAAGCACTCCCTACAACCATTCTTTTTTTTACAGTTTGTGAAGCTTTTGTGAGGAAAGAGTGTATGCAATATTATCGAAATAACTGATTTTTGTTGCAAACTGTTTTTCTTTGGCATTTTGGATTAAAATATTGTTTTAGAGGGCATATGCAGTAGATATATGTACTGAAATAGTTAAATTTTGCAAACTTTGATTTTGTCGTTACCTCTCATTTTTTACATTTTAATTAAACTTTTGTGGGAGACCTTCGGTATGCGAAGGACCAAAATAAGAGATTTTAGTATTATTTAGAATTTGTATTTTGTGTTGCAAAATTGGTGCAAAAATTGACATAAAATGAACTTATATACAGATTGATTGCTGTTGTTTAACATGACTCATTATGACTTATATATATATTTTATGAAAATTTGTGACAGAATACTATGTGAGATTTGAAATTTTGTTTACTTTATTGATGGTAAAACAGCATGCAAATTGCTAAAAGGACTTTATTAATTTTAGATTTAAACACCGTTATTTTGTTGGCATTTTGTCTAAAGTTTGGTGAGGAAGGACTGTATGCAATATATCAAATAATGTTTTATTGCATTATAATTTGTCCTTGCAAATCCCTTTTTTTCACCTTAGATAAAAAATTCTGTCAGAGGCACAATTTATTGTTTATTTTTCATATTGTGTGTCAACCTTTGGCAGGGTTTGCAATAAACTAACTGATTTTAACATATACAATGAGAGAGATTTGTGTTTGACATTGATCAGCTTTTTTGTATATATGTGGCGTTTTGAGTGATTTAAATTTTATGGGTGAGATGTATGTTGAAAACTTCTTTCCGAATAATTTTCGCATTTGTCAGATGGTCAGAGCAAGTAATTTTAGTAGATTTAGATTTTAAATGTCACATAAATACTGCAGTTGTTGAAAACCTTTAATTTTTTTGGTCATTTATATAATAATGCAGATGTAAGATGCGCACTGCTGTATTGTTTGATTTTTGATGGACATATATCTGCTACATAAATTAAATGGAATACAGTGGATTCTTCCACGGGAAACAGCTAGTATGTATGAATTAAGTTAACTTAAATTAACGTCATTATCGATTTTAAGGGGTAAAATTTAAAACAAAAATAAGAAATGTTTTTTATGCTAATTTGTTTTCGTGATATATAAGAATGTTTTAATGATAATGTAGGTTTTTTCGCTAGTTCTCCTTTAATAATGTAAAAAAACTTTTAATTATTTACTTGGAGTTCGTTTCACAAAAAATCTGATCGACCGTCCACTAGGTAATGGTGTCACGACGATGCGATAAGGAGTAACAAATTCGTACGCGTATTTGATAGGAGAATACGCTTTCTTCTAAAAAAAAACATGAGCATTTCTTATTAAAATCCATCTTGAAGTTTTCCATTACTTACTGGGTTAATTATTTTATTTATTTGTTTTGTTACCCCGTTGTGTTTAATGTAACGAGACATTTTTAATTCTTCAGCTTCATAAAATTGTACCAGGAATCCCCAACAACCTGCGTAAATACAAAAAATAATAATTCAATAATTAACTGTTTAAAATAATAACAAAAAAATATCACATCCAGTTCCATTTGCTGGGGGATTTAATCATCTTTGACATATCAAAAGCGTATAAAAAGGAGCAATTGCATACCTCCATGGACAGAATCAAATACAAGTGCCAAGTATGGTGTTGTTATTTCCACACAAAATTCTACGTGTATATTGAGGGTATATGGCGAACATTCTGGAAAATATCGCCCACAAGATTGACCAATCGATGTAACACTAAGGTCGTCAGCTAAAAATGGAATTAATCATTTCCTTTTACTTCTAATAAAGTCATTTGAGTCAGATAGCTCGGAAGGAAAGTCAGCACACAAATGATCCTTCATTATCCCACAAGATTCCAAAAAAAAAAAGCATAAAATTTATAAAACCAACAGAGCTTTAAGAAAAAAGTTAACAGTTCCAATATTGCGAAAATCTATTGTTTTGTTTTGAAAGGTCACCTCCTGAGCAAAAACAAGTTTACCTGTAAAGTTTTTATTTGCTTATAAAGTTGCTTTTCGTTAGATATTAAAAAAAAAAAATAACACTTTACGACAGCCACAAGCTTCCGACGACCGCCATGACTGCGACCATTCTGAACCGGCGAGCAAAAGTGATATTATCCACATAACGTCTACGCGAGATCTCAGGACCAGAAATCGTCAAAAAACTAAAAGTAATTAAATGACTATTTTAATAGCCCCTGTAACTTTTCAAATTTGCTAACCTCGTCCCAGGGTTTTTAAATGTAAAAACCCTGAAACCCCTGGGGACGAGGTTGCTAAACCGCTTACTTTCGGGAAAAACCGATTATCTAATTTCTCTAAAATCGATAGAAATTGTCGTTTGTTTATACCTACAACGATTTATCAGCTTTTATAGACGATAGAATGTGATCCTATACTTCTGCAAAGTACTTGGGATAGAGCGTCCACAAATTGTATTCAAGGGCCGTAAATCTTACGAAAAACAAATTCATGAGGATTATAAATTTCGTTGAAAAGGCATAAGTAGAACGATTTTGTGGAATTTGCTTTTGCTTTCAAACTCTAGAATTAGTATTTTAAGCCTTGAAACTACTCAAGCTCTCATTAATTTTTTTTTTAAAGACAAACTGGTATTTATTTTAAAATTCGTTTTTTCATTCGTTTAAAACAAGGGTTAAGGTCAGTAAACCAACCTGTATCTATGCAGCGCTGTCAGAATTTATCTCGTGGTGGTAGAAAGTGCTAATGTTAGCATTTTGTACCGTGTTTAATATGCTCGCGAGGCATGAGCTCAGAGAGGAAGCTTTAGAGTGTAAAGTTAAAGTTATTTTAACAGTACTTCAAAATATAGCAAAATTCGATCAAACGAAATACTGCAGCGTTTTAGTTATTATTATTTTTGCTTGGAAGGTCACCGTAATATTTTTCCAAACTTTTATTCCCCACAAAAATATCATACGTAAAGTGTCGAAGCGATCTTTTTTCAGCCCACTGGTTATAACGTCATAGTTACTATAGAAACATAGAAATCATAGCTAAATTAGTAACGTACGTGCGTTTTTGTAATCTTTATCGAAATCATCTTCCAAACAGCTGCTTTCTAAAATCATGCAGAATAAAGATTAATGCCTTAGCCACGCCTAAGAAGAGTACATATGCAGACCCATCGTTTGATCTGTCTGAAAATACGTGTTGTTTAATATGCAACCAAAGTTAAGCCAAAAATATAAAATAGCTTTTATATTTTTGAAAGACATTTTAGTAGTCAAAGTTCCACAATAGGGTTTTAAAAAATCATCTAAGTGAAATTTTCAGAAAGATATTGTGCCTGTCTTTAAATTACTTCTTTAAACCATACTTAGCATAGGTTGTTCGAAGAGAAGCCCTGGGGACGAGGTTGGTTGTTTCATGAATAGATGCGGTAAAAAAGGAACGATTGGATTTTTCACGGGCCACTGACTAGATTGCCATTATTGGCTCTGTAAAGTGTAAGAACATCTTATATGTTATAAACAAAAAGCCTAATAAATGCGACTTACCGCTGATGTATAGATGTGCCTAAAAGAGTATTTGTAAAAAAAATAGATTAAATAATAAAAATCGGGGCGCTGCACAAGTACACTGTTTCACGCTTAGCATTGTTTTGCAAAAATTATTTTCCGCTCTAATGACGATCTGATAACGTGTAATAACGTGTAATTTGAAGACGGACAACCCCGTGGATATTTCCACGGGTTAACGACTAGTCTTTTTAATAATAGCCGTATTCCGTCTGTCTGTTCGTGCGTCTGTTTGTCTTTTTGTTACGGAAACACGAAATGCGATATATAAAGGACAGGCGACCCCGTGGATTTTTCCACGGGTTAACGACTAGTATTATAATAATAGCGGTAGTTTTTCTGCAATATGGCTACTGAGATGTCATGCTGAGAATTCACAAAATATGTACGGAAACCAAAACACGGGCTTACGTTTAGCTACGGGGCATATAAGGCCGTAACAATGCCTACATTTTGTCTGTTAAAAATACTAGCTTACACCTCTGTCATCTTCTACAATTTTTTCGAAAACAGGGTGACTATTAAATCGAAAATCGCATTATTATTGCATCTATAATCATACTAATAACCCCCGTGCTAGCCAAGTGGACAAAGATGCAAGAAATAGCAAAGTGGAAAATATATACGACAGGTGATCCCCGTGGAATATTTGGCTAACAAATGCATACATAAAAGTACTTTTGTGAGCCAAAAATGGTAGTTGTGAATAACGAAGTGTAACTTCCTGTGTATTTTCTTAGTAATTCGAAATGTAAACGCTTTTTTTATAAGAATATCAAAACTTCATCCAGGCAGGCCATTACTCTTATTTCTCCATTGTTCTAAACAAAAGATCATTATTTTTAACCTAAAAATTCAGCAAAGAAGAATACACGTACCTTTGTAGACCGGATTGCTAAAACAATAACTGATATGATCAATTTAAAAGCCAATTTCTGCATCTAGAAATCCAAAAGCAGTTATTTATTTTGAAGAGCAAATAAAATAGATAAAATAACAACAACAACAACAACAACAATAACAACAACAACAAAATGCTGAAACAAAAGAAATAACGAGCTGTTTACCTTATATTGACAAGTAGCTAGCCAATACATAGCTAGCGTAATATTTCAGGCACAGTTTGTAAATATAATGTTTAGGCTCACGAAAATGTTCCGACCTTCTGAATGAAACAGAAAAACCCGTTCCTCATTTTAAGCTTTCACGCTACGTGGTTATGAGTTGCGAATGTCGTTTCGGGGTTTTCTTCCGCTTGGATCGATAAACAAATTTTTGCAACAACAAACAAAAACAGATACAAAATACTACCACAAGAACTGCTTTCAACCATTATTTAGCCACCCCATTGTTTATGAGGGATAGCTCAAATAGCTTTGTAAATTTTCAATAGCGTTTTTCAGTCAATCTGAAGATCTTGAATTTCAAAAATATTTTAAGGCAGGCCGAACAATGTCCTTTTAAGTCACTATGTATTGCACCACTACATCCCCTCCCCCTCCTCCCCCCATTAACTTTTAAAACCAATTCGTCAGTCCTGTTGAAGATGTTTGGCTAATACAAGAACTACTTATGTTGCCAACATACAACCAATAAGGTTGCTTTGTTTGTATTAGAGAGCAAGAGATATTTATTAAGCTTCATACATTATTAAGTACAATACTCAAAGGAATGCAGAAATGTGAAAAATGCAAATTTTCCTTCTTGAAAACATAACTTTTTGAACAGGAAGATTTTCCGCTTGCGGAAACGGAGAGTTTATATATAGAATTTTATTTTTACTTAACAGGGGAATATCTTCAGGAGTGTTACTTTTTCCAGTTTCACTTTTAGTTATTGAGCATGATCCACGTCACAAGGAAACAACGAATTTCAATATTTTCTTAATGTCCCTTTTGTTTATAAAAAGAGCCTATCGGTTTAAGCAAACTAAATTAAGCGAAACGTAATGACCATGAAAATGTACCGATACAAGAAAAAGAAGAATATGAAACAGATGCACACTAATACACTATCATTAAAACAACATCTCATTTTAGCTATGTACAATATAAAAATGTAGTTATATACAAATGTTTGGTGATATTAATCATATTTCCAAATGTTTCAAAGAGACAACGTTTACTGCAATAATTTCTTCTCGTTCATTTTTTCTCACACAAAAACCGTCAAAGTTTCTTAATTGAGTAAAAATTACTTCATTTAATTGTCTTTATCTGTTTGGAATAAACTGTCACATAATATATTTTAAATGAAATTCACGAAGCTTTTCGTAGTGTCGTCTTTAGGTAAAGCTATGAAATACTAAAAGCTAATTATGTTAACATACACCAAAAGTTAAAAATGTGTCCTAAAACATTTAAAACTAATTGAGTGAAAAAAAGTAAATGTCAGACCGTTATTGTATAATAATAATCATTTTGATTCAATCTGGTCATTCAGGATGGGTTTAAAAGACCTTTTATAAAATGCCTCTAATATTTTTTTCCTTTGTAACAATTAAAAAGAGCATTAGTCAACACTTTCCAACTAAAGGAGTGTCCATCATTACTTGTGATGTTCTGAGCTGGATCAGACTTTGCAAATATTTTATTGTGTTCTCAACATCTTGTATGTGCATTGCATATCGTTTCTCCAATGTAGTTTGTACCGCATGAGCAAGTGCTTTCGTAAATCAAACAGAATCTGTGTTGAACTTTATGTTTTAACGGAAAAATCGATTGGATTCTCGTGGTGGACCATAAAGTAAATAAAATAAACTTTTGTGATTCGTCCACCGATTGAGGTTCAAAATGTACCTTTTTACTTCTTCTTCGTTTCTGTGACAATATTGCAGTGTGAAGAAAATCTTCTTCCTTTTTTGAGCAGCCACATGTGGATGATGACCTCATCTTTTTCTTGAATGAACCCTCCTAAAATATTGTTAACAAAAGCGAAGGGTTAACCAGCTTTCCTAATGTACTCAACTTCATTTAGAAAATAGTCCGATATTCTGTGCCAAAACTCTTTCCCTGCATTAAATATTGCGATATTTTTGTTTATCTACCGTCTTTAGTGTGATAAGCATGAGTTATTGCTAAAATGAGTTGTGCAAGACGGTACACTTAGTAAATTTAATAAACTGCGCATAATTAAAGATATCGTAATATTAAATTCAAAGAAAGAGTCGTATGTTATATATTTAAAAGTTGATGACATGGTAAATGAAGGCATCTCGAAGAAGATTTATGAACCAGAGTTGGATACAACACACAAGGAATTTTTATAGCTTTCTCTACAGAAATTTTTAAGATCAACCCTGAATATGCTGAAATAAGACCTCGATCTAGCCAACCTGCGCGTTTTTTCGCCACTGCAAAGACACATAAATTTTCCAATGTCAACGAGATTGACTTAGAAGCACTCGAATCATCAAACTGGCACAGCCACATAGCTACAAAGCTTTTAAGATTGTATCCAAATATCATTAGCCACTAACACAAAAGATAATATTGTTAAAAAGTGCATAAAATTTCCAGACATTGCACACTAGAAAGTGACGAAGAGTTAGTATCGTATGATATTGAATCTTGATATGATGGTAAAAAAGTATAATAATTGGCGATACAATCGATTTCATTTGTAACGAAATTATCGCAACAAAATATTTTACAACCACTGTGCAAGAAAAGCATGTTCCGAAAATTAATTCACAAGCTTTCATCAGATTGTGTTTTTTTCCGTTTATCAGATGGATGGTTCTACTATGGATGGAACCATATCCGTAGTATTTGCAAACGTATATATGAACAAAATGGAAAGTTACATGGCTATTCCGATTGAACCTCATCTATATAGACGTTATGTTGATGACACATGTACAAAGCATAAGAAAAGTTAACCTGATAATTATCATTTCTGTCAACTATTACAATTCAAAAATTAAACGGACTATGGAAATCAACTCTTCCCGATTTTTGACGCAAAGATAGTAACAGTTCATAGAAAAGAGAAAATAGAAGTCAGCAGTACTGAAAAATAAAAAAACAGTGGATGCAACTATTTTCAAGATGAGGTTAAGTATATTAAGAATAATTATAAGAAAACTGGTCAATCCTTCGTTTTTGTCAAGAGTATTTTAAGAGATTTCGATCAAGAAAATGATGAAGTCATCATCCTCACATGGTTTTTTGAACAAAGTATAAATATTTCTTCACACTGCCATATTGTTAGAGAAACGGATTTAGTTATGGACTTTATTCAATGGATAATAGATTTATTCGAGGCTACCAAAAGTTCCTAGCAACCCAATACATCGTCACTTTTCCACCAAAAACAAAATGGGACCAACTTTAATTAGAACATTTGAGAAAACATCAGGAGCTAAGAAATATTCACTAGTAGTAGTTAAATACACAACTGGCTGTATTTCTTATTTATGTCAAATGCAGTTTCAACGTCGGCTCACCCCGGTAGTCTCTATATTAAAAGCTGTGTTGTACCGCAGCTTTATTTCACCCTACCCCCCTACTCTCTGCGGAGTAATCTTATTACTTGTTGCTAACAGGCGGACAGAAATGCATACCGATGTAGTAAATATTTACGACAGTCGACAATCTAAGCACGGGTGGACGCATAGTTAGTGTATGTTAACTGCGTTGTTCTATATCTCTATAATAACTCCTGTAGTGTTACTAAGAATAAGTACCATAAAGTGTATATAATGTAGACTGTTTGTACTGCCAGAAGAAAAATTATTTTGCAGACCATAAAGATGACGTCGTTACTGGATTTTGGCAACGTCCTTTCCCAACATTTTCTTCGACATGTGCGTTTAAGTTGTTCTGTCATTCTCACTATCAAGCCTCAAATCAGGAGTATTCAAGGTCGAGACTATAAACCGCGGGGACTTTGTGTTCAACTTTCCATGGTTACACGATTGAAAAAGATATAATAGAGAGTGACTTGTAGATGTAGAATTGGCTTTAATTCTTATTTCTTTTATTTACCTAGGATAGCCCCTTCAGTTTTTAATGGTACTGTTATTAATGAAGACTCTGCGAATGGGGTCTTAGTGCATTTAAACTTTTATTTTGAGTTACAGAAGGTGTGAAGTCATAACAGCCGCTTAACTGAACAGCCGCCAAAGATATCAATCCTATTCTTATGCTGAACGTTAGGCAGAAAGAATCGTTTTACACATTAAAGGTTTTTTACATGATTTGGCCAAGGTTTGAACCCAAGACCTTTTGCACTGGAGGCGAACGTTCTACTACAAATCACCAGTCAATATAATCTGAGATGATAGATAATATACCATGTAAACTTTGGATGTGTTTCAGCCGCTAGTTTATGCATAATTAGTATGTAAAGCACACGTAGATGCGTTACAGTCGTGTTCTTTCGTGTTGAGGAGACAGCTGTCAAGTAAAACTTCCAAATCCAAAGCTGAAAGGAGGTAAGACAAAAAGTGTAAAAGTTACAAATTGGTAAGGCGTAATGTCTTTTTTTAAAGGTGGAAATGAGAAGACTTGGGAGCTGTTTAAACAGCCACAAAGCAGTACAACCCAGTTCGAGTCACGGTTGAGCAGCTTTGGTGTTAATGTAAAAAAAAGTGTAGAAAACGTAGAATCAGAGACAACAACTTGTGGTTTACACGTCGAACGGGCGTAACAATATTTAGAATCATATTGCTATAAAATGTAACCTCTCTTGAAAACCTCTTAAAACTAGTTCATTTAATTAATAGCTAAATTTTATAAAGTCATTACATCCTAATAAAGTAATCGTTTTAGAAATTTTCTTCACATAACTGGAATTATCCTTGTTCTGTCTCACTTTATAATAATCGTCGCAATTTTTTATATCTGAGAAACAAACAGCTAACAGTGGAGAAGTGATTCGTGTTAGGTGATGCACGAAATATTCCTGTTTATTCCTTTATTGGAGTGGTGTTTCTACATTATTAGGACCTTCTACTCGTCCATCGAGACAGGGTATTTTGGTAAATCCTCGTATATGGTATTCAGCAGGAAATTCTACAGCAATGTAAAACTATGCGTTACGGATCATTACTCGCAAACGAAAATTCGTTATAACAATATACAGCATGCCTCTAATTAGTGATTTCGTTTCGTTTTAAAATTTCTTCCATTGTCAATAAGGGAACGTCCACCTGTGGTCTTTTATATATTGAATGAAAAGAAGACCATCTCGATGGAGCAGTAGATGCCCATATAGCTGACAAGTTGCTGACACTGTCATAAATTGTACCCTAAAATAAATAAAAAATACGAAATTAACTGTTTATTAATGGTTGATGAATAATGCATTTAAAAAGGGAGATGTACCTCTTAAAGTTGGGGGGGGGGGGGTTCTAGAGTCTCCCTGTCTTTCTCTTGAATGCACACAGCCTTTGCTAAAATTAGGGTGATGTAAAATATTTTTTACTTTAAAAAATGGCGTAGAGCTAAATAAGAAAAGTCAAAGCCACAAAAATATGACCCAGAAAATTTTGCGAATGGGAAAATTCGCGAAATTTTCGCATTTTGTTAACAAAAACTTTCAGGAATGAGGCTTATTTAAAATTTTCGCGAACATAAAACACTTTCATGAAATAAATAATTATTTAAGATTTCGGAAGAATTAATTTTCCTAAATTACGAGAAATTTCCTTACAAACTTTCAAAATGTACAATCATATTAAAAGGAAAATTAAAAGTGGTCAATCGTGGGATAGTTCAAACATCTTTTAAGATCAGTAAACACCTTTTACGATCATAAATACAACGTATTAACTTAGCATAAGACATTTCTTGGTTACTTAAACTTTCGCGAAATAAAAGAATATAACTTTTTCTCGCGTACATAAACTTTTGCAAATAAGTTACGTCAGAAGTTTTCGCGAACATAAACTTTCGCGAATAAGGCTAAAGTTCGCGAAAGTTTCTATTTGCGAAAGTTTCTTCCACTAAAGTATCAAATGGCTCACCTTGTTGCAGTTATCTTGGCTACAAGTGGTATGTTTCTCACACTCAATTTTTTTACAAGCAGTTTTCATTTTGTTTATAAAAAAGTTCATTTTAACCAACTGTTCTTTTGTCTTTGATGGTACAGTTGAACCCAGTAATCGCCTCATTAATTGTGACAGCTCTCTAGGGATTTGGAAGCCCATATCTTGTGTGGCAATTAAAAAGGATGGCATCAAACTGAGTGCTTTTTCATAACTTGTTAAATACAGAGGAATGTATCTGGAACTATCATTCTGATGATATGCTAAACCACTGATGACTTTTACAGCAAATTCGTATGGTCGATGTTTTAAGGGTGTATGATCTAAATCAAAATACATTTTTGATTATCCAAACTGCCGTAGCTTTGTTTGAGAACATCCAGAAAAAAAAGCAACCAGCAAAAAGTAAGAATTAAGCATAAATAAATTCATGCAAAAGACCTATTCTGAAAATTTGTTTACTGAAACGGCGGTTAAAAGAGAGAGACGTTACTGTAATACAGAAAACAGCAATACCTTTATCATGTTCTGTAAACATGATAAGAATATAATCACAAGAATCAATATTTCTTTGTAAGTACGATGAAATTCCTCCTTCTGCGTCAATCTGACTTTGTTCAAGCAATGACAACTTTACATCAATACCATATGCTTTTAAGAAGAAAGCTAAATCTCTTAATAGTGTTTCAATCAATTCACAACCTGGTCGATTTAGAATCATCACTTTTTTTCCTTGACCTACAAATCGTAAAAACAAACGGTTTAAGAACATACTTTGTGTTAAGTGAAATATTAAAGTCAGAAGTTTTTGTTCTTACGATGTCCAGCTTGTTCCGCTGTACCTTCAACTCTGTCCACCTCACCATGTTTGCGTTTGATATTTCTCACAATACGGACAATGATAAGAATAATGAATATTGTCAGTAAGATAGCTGACATAACAAATACAACATGCAGTGTTTTATTGGTATATCCTTTCTCGTCAACTTCATCTCGAGGGAGTTGATAGGGGATGATAGTACAGTTAGATATTTTTAACTTGGTCTTTTTTAAATAGTTTTTAACATCAGCGACATTGTTAGAGAAATAATCGCATATTGGTGCTGCGGTAATTTGAACGTCCAATAAATCTAAAATTTATACAATGTAAAATGTTAATGTTGCATTCTAAGTTCTTTCTTTTATTTTCTCAAAAATAAATATACGCCCATATTAGATTTGCGCATCTTAAGCATGTCAATGATCACTTGTTAATATCCAGAGCGGACTTAGGACTTTAGGATCTTTGGTTTCTTGGTTAAACTCTTACAGTGTGCTAATTGTAGCTGTATTCTGCATGATCATTTTTCTCATATCTAGGAGCCTTTGTGAAAAAAATACTTAAAATCGCTTACCGTTT
The DNA here is from genome assembly GCF_029227915.1 of Hydractinia symbiolongicarpus. Classification (NCBI taxonomy): domain Eukaryota; kingdom Metazoa; phylum Cnidaria; class Hydrozoa; order Anthoathecata; family Hydractiniidae; genus Hydractinia; species Hydractinia symbiolongicarpus. The sequence continues at coordinate 9,887,613 of NC_079882.1, read as the reverse complement.
CTAGCATTGCACAATGGATTTTCCTTTTTAATATCTAAAAAGAGAAACGCACAATATTATATCCGTATCTCTCTTTTTACCCCTTTTTACCGGATAACCCTTTTTTATATTACATCTAATTTCTGTAGCAATTAACCATACACATTGGATCAATTTATTAAGGTTATCTGGTTAATCCTAGCGTGGGAAGATGCTGTGAAAACATTTCATCCTAAAAAATTTGATATTTATACATGTGATGTATACACCGAGTATATAAAAATTATACTCACTTTTGCGTATTGTCAGGATCGTAAATGTCTCACATTTAGCTAAAGTATAACGATAAAAATTTGAAGATTTAAAATTTAATTGTATACTCCCAAAGCACACATCCTAAATTTCTAAACACTAAAGTTTAAAATCTTTTACCTTCCAGTAACCACCACTACCTTAATAAGCCGCTGGGTTAAAATTTACGTTATTAAGAATAGTAAAATAAACTTACTCGGGCTTCTTTTAACACGGTGTGATATACTATATCCGGATGGAAGGAATGTGACTTTGTACCGGTACGACACACCGTATAAATTTCGTCGCTTGAATATTTTTTGTTCGCCAGTCTGTAGGAATTAAGCAGAGAATTGGATCATTGTATGATGGGATCATTCTGTTTTGACAGTATAAAAGATCAGTGAGAGAAAAAAATCAAAAGTAGTAACTCCATACCTTGTTATACGGAATATAGTTAAAAGAAACAAGGGTGTTGTTTTCATATATGTCAATCACATATGCCATGCAACCTAAAAGTGTTTTAGCAAAATTTGTTTCGGGACGTTTTAGCGAAAATTGACATTTTAAATTAGAAATATTCAGTGACATATTTTAAACGAGAAACTTTTTACAAACATCTCACCAAAGCTGTGTTTCTCGAGATCAATATATCAAAGAATGAAGTTATGTATTAGTTGTCCCCGCTCAGAAATGCTTAGCGAAACAAGATAAATTTACCTTTTTTAACGATAGTAAAATTAAATTTGAAGTAAGGTTCCTCGGTAAAGATATATCTCAAACGTGATGTGAAAGTATCTTTTTTACAAGAAGGATAAAAATCCGAACACATTTTATTAATAAGTGTCTCATTGATTTCACCTGAAACATACAAACAATTTCATGATTACATATTTTTCCCGCCATGTAAACAGAAAAATGCTACCAATATGATAACTAACCGTTAGCATGATGATATATCGTCGAATTACACATGTGCGCTAAAGAAAATCAAGAAATCTGTAAAAACTAGTCGTTAGCCCGTGGAAAAATCCACGGGGTCCCCCGTCCTTTCAATTTACCCGTCGCAACAAAGGGGATAAAAATATATCGTATTTAATATTCATGTTTCCGTAACATCATTTTCAAACTTAGCGGGGGGTCTGCGTAGAGACAGACAGACAGAATACGGCTATTATTAAAGAGACTAGTCGTTGCCCGTGGAAAAATCCACGGGTTCGCCCTTCCTTTTAACATTGGATTGCGTGTTTCTCGCTATTGCGCAGCTACGCTACCATTTTGCGTGACAGACAAACGGACACGTATACGGGTATTATATTATAGACTAGTCGTTGCCCGTGGAAAAGTCCACGGGTTCGCCCGTCCTTTGAATTTACCCGTGGCAACAAAGTGGATAAGAATATATCGCATTTGATATTCGTGTTTCCGTAACATCATTTTCTAACTTAGCGGGGTCCGCGCAGAGACAGACAGACGACGGCTATTATTATAGAGATAAGCATGTAAAAAAGCTGAAAAACTATACAATATTTTCTTGTCTGGCGTTTCAGATGAATCAAAATCCGGTAGAATTTTTAGATTTTATAAATATGATATTTATTTGATAAACTTTCAGTTAAAATTTCCGAACAATTTAGCAAATCAGCGCGATATTATAAGAACAGTCCTGGTAAAAACAAAAGATTAAAATCGATAATTTTGTGCAAAAAGTTTCAGGGAGTAAAGAGCAATGCAGTTTTCAGGTGTATTTGTATGTGAGAAGATCGTCGTGGCTTTCAAAACAATGGCAATACCAAAAATGATATAAAAAGAAGACTTATACTTTGCAGGTGTGATTGACTCTAAGTTATCTATATCGTTGTCTGTCATGAGCAAAAGTAAAACAAGTTTCTTATTTAAAAACTGGAATTTTTTTAATAGAAAACACCATTAAATGTAACAGTTTATAGAAAAAAAGCCATCCAAGTATTTTCATTACTTTATGCTAACAGGCCAATAGAAAAACACGAAATATCTGCGCGGGAAATATGTACGACTAGGAGACTACCCGTAGAATTTTCCACAGACTAACAAGTAGTTCTTTCAATGTTTTGTTCATCATTTTTTCATCACTTTAATTTATATTTGCCAAATTTGACTTTAATATCTCGAGGACATTCATTTTTAGATTCAAAATTAAAATTTGAATGATTATATATTAGTGAAGCGGCTGTACATCAACTTGTTTATCGTAATAGCCAGGCGTTATTTTGAACAAAATATCTCCTTCGATATCATAAATAAGGAGGCGAGATCTCAAAGAATTCCATGAAAACATTAATGTTTTGCATGGACTTGATAAGTTTCCACAATGTTCTGTATCAAGCCCTGTTGCATAATTTAAATACATGAAATAGGTGCCAGAGGCACCGACTGTTATCAAAATTGTAGTAAGGTAGAGTACACTTAACATGGTTGCAGTTCACCCTTCCGTTGTTTGAAATATTTTTATAATTAACTAAATTGCCCTTGAATAAAAAAGATATTCGATTTATATATAAAAACGTTTCCGCATATATCATCATCATTCGCGGCTTAAAATCCATGTTGGAAGTTTCATAACAAAAAGAAATCTAAAACTGTGAAAAAATTACACTTTTGTTTTAGTAACTGAAATGAAACTTTCCACATCTTCTTGTAATAGGGAAAAAGAAAATGTCGTAAAATTTCTAGCCTGCATCTTATCCAGAAGAAAAGTTATTTAAAAATAAACCGATGAGAATGGTCAAATTATCACTCCTACGCCCCTCGCCCCCCGCCCCCCGCCCAATTCTTAATTACATACCTCTTTGTTGTCGTGACGTTAAAACTTGCGTGGTAACTGGTGTGGTTGTAGACTGAAAAAGTATAATAGCGTTATTCAATGATGCAATTATAATTATTAGAAATTACAAAAAACATGTTGGCATAGTACGTAGCAATGAAAGACATTTTGTGGAGGAAGCGCAACGTGAAAGGAAATTAATATCTGGAAGTAATGACAACAAATTACCGGAGCTACAACATGAGATTATTTTTTTAAATGTCATCCACAATTATAATAAATAGCACTACAAGTTTGTATCACACTTTATCCTGGGACAATCAAGCCGGATCCCGGCTTAGGCGGGACTGTTTTTTTTAAACACATTGTCCCTGGACAAACTGATTTTTCAATTCAGAGAAAAAACATTCTAAGACACTTTGTTCTTTATAAAAGCGGTACAAAGATCATCTCGGAAAACATTCCGTCCCGGAAAACGTACCGTTTTGTCTCTTATGTGAACAATCCCTAAGGATAGTTTATGGCCCCTCTTCAAGCTATTATATGCTGCTCCAACCTTGATCGCATGACCCGTTGTCTCTTTTTGCATATCGGTCGGCGAGACGACCTAAATAATAATAACAATAATAAATATTCAAAGTGACTAGCCCAGAAAATCACAAAAAACCTATAGTTAGTGTATTGTTTCCCCTCGTGGCAGCTCAAACAAAAAGGAAACAAAAAATAATAAACCTTAGACTGCCTCAGCTCAATCAAACATAGCAACACATTTTATATTCTGTGAAAATTGAAAAGAAAAATAATTAAGAACGAAAATTAAAAAAGTGATACCCATATAGTTTATAGTTTTGTTCTCAACTTTTTTAACTGGCTGTGGTTGGCGCAAAAGATTGTTGTAGTTTTGTCCGTATTTATAGTCATTTTGTCATTATTCAGCGAAATGTCGACTTGCAAAAGTTCCAACTCGACCTGCGAGACAAAGGTATCCAAGCTTTTGTGGGATAAAATAATTATTGTATGCATATAGATCGTGATAATTTGCATTACAGATTTTAAGTCATCAATACACTAAAGAAAAAGCAGGGGGCCAACACAGATCACTGAAGCAGGCCTGATCTTGTTTTGTTTTCAAGAGTCAGCTGGATTTGGCCCCTTAAGTAGGACTCAAACCAACAACTCCATAGTCAAAGGTAGCACCTCTTGTGCCAAAACACCATAGTTTTTTTAACAAAATTTTATGATCAATAATGTCAAAAGCTTTTTTAAGGTCAATGAGCACAGCACAAACAAAGTTTTGCTGGCCCAGCTCAGTAAGTATAAAGTCAGAGAAATCGAATACTGCAGTTTCTGTGGAAAAGAGTTTTCAAAATCCGGACTGTCTGTAATTTAGAAAGTTATGCTCAGAAATATAATAATTTCTTTTGGATAGATGTTTCTGTACCATCGTTTTGGACTACTCGTTTTATTGAGGTAGTACTGCCTGACCAATAAGAAAACAAGTTTTCTTACGGTTTTCCAAAGTTGTTTAGGCCTACACTGAAGTTCTTGTAGCTTCTGTAACACGAATTGGCTCCGTAATATGCTGTTTTAGGAAAAGAGTGGAGCATAATTCCTTTATTTTGGAGGAAAGAGCATATTTTAAAAGCATGTTACAGTTAACATCTCCCAAGATAAAAACTTCTTTTTCTTTTGAGAGTTTATTAAAACATTTTTTAAAATGAGCACACAGGTTTTCAGTACTCTGCAAATCACTAGGTTTAACTTATTTCCAGCACCTTTCACCCATACTGATTCAACATTTTCGAAGTATAGGTGTTTTAAAAGCTGGCCATACAAGTTTTCATTAACAAAAATCAAAGAGGATATTCAAAGAGGATATACAAAGAGGATGTACACCACGTCTATTCTGATTATTCCTATACCAAACATAGCCATCAATTTTAACGTCATTGTCAATATTGTGTCATCAATTTAAGTTTCACAAATGGAGAATGCATCAAGTTTTGTTTGATGTAGCAGAAGTTTAACGTAGTCTAGTTTGGTAACAGGCCATTAATGTTGAGATAGACCATTTTAAAGCCCTATCAATACTCGCAGCGCCGATGAGAAACAAAAAGCTCTAGGAACAGGGTAGATGTAGATGGTCTATATCTACGTATCATCTTTTATTTATCAATGACTTCAACATTAATTCACACCAGAGAAAGCGCTGTGCGTACATTAAATAGAAAGATCTGAGAAATTAACATTTTGGGTAATTAAAATTCCTTCGCTTCATGTTAAGTTTTTATTTGTTGTTGATTTAACTCATCAGTTCTAATTGCCACTCATCGAAAGAGGAAAGAATTAGATATATAGATCTGAAAGATAATTCATACAGTGGACTCTGGATATAACGAATGTACAAGAGGGATAGAAAAAAGTTAGTTATATCGAGAGTTCGTTGTATTAACAGGGGAGTAAAAATCAGAAAGTTTTGCCTAAATCGATTAAAAATTTAGAACTCTTTCGAGCAAAAGTGATTTAAATTCGTAGCTAGGATCCTGTTAAAAAGCAAAGTAATAACGAATTCTAATAAACACAAGACGTTCAAAACTTTGTTTACGTTTCCTTGTTGTGCACACGTTCCTTTTATCAACATGACTTTGAATGTAATCTACAAGATGCTGACTCAAGATGAATTGCATGTTATCATGACAGTAGAAATTTTCGGAGTCATAATTTTCAGTGGAATTTAACACCGAGTTCGTTACACCGAGTTCACTACTTGTGGTACCATTTTGCGTGAAAGACAGACAGACGTATACGGGTATTATAATATAGATATTCCTTACCTGTGTAAGAAGTAAAAAATCAAGAAACCACAACAAACACATGGAAAAGATGGTTGACATTATAAAAGCTTGTAACTTCTTGATCCTGTGTGTTAATACGAATCACTAAATATGTACTATAATAAATCTAATTTTAAATAAGTGCTTCTGCAGTTATGTTTCTTAGCAACAGCTATTTCATCTGGTTAGACATTAATACAATGCTCCATACAGTATTACAAAAAAGTGGGGGAAGATATTTAATTTTTCGTTTCTCCTCTTTCCTTTCTTTCATTTAGATGTTTTTACGATTCATTATAAGTTTTCTTATACTTTTTGAATTTGGCCGAAAAGGGTGCACTTTGAATGGAAGTAGAAAACGGAAAATAAGCTTCTTTTGATATAGGCGTAAGGTTTTTAATAAGTGACCAAACTGTCGTATGTGAAATTGTCGTGCTCTTCAAAAAAGAAGGGACCAGCAATTAATAGAAAAGATACCTGTCTCTCTCCCCTGCTTTCGTTAGCGCCCTGTTCTTTTTTTTTGATCAAAAGGGAGAAAATGGTGAGTTTAGTTTACTAGACTAAGCAATTAAAAGATTTTTCGTAATTGGCGCCATTAAACGAGAGAAAATTCACAAAGATTATTGCACACACCTGGTAAACGTCGCATGCAAAGAGAACATATTGACTTAGCTATTATTCTCTTTAATGGCACACGAGAGAATATCACTTAAATATTCAAAGCACATGGAAGACGAAACACAAGGCGGGCTTGAAAGGAGTGGTCCAGTAAAAAATTTTTTTAACTTCCTTAAGTTTTTCACAATTCCGCACTGTGAAGACGTACACTACCTTTAAAATTATGACGTCACTGGCGATACTACTTTTCAAACTTTTGCATCACATTAACAAGGTAAAAGTTTGAAACAACAACAGCTTTTATATAAAAAAGTTTTCATTTGTTTTTAAAAAAAACAGGAAAAAGTTTATCAGTTAACTAGCTATCTAGCAAGCTAGCCAGTTAGATATATTTAATAAATATAACAACAAAACCAAGCTAATAAGATATAAATAAGGTAGAATGTATTCTATGTTGTCGATATAGTACTTCTTCAAAACAAAATAATCCATTGAAATATAATACCTGAATGACCTCAACAAAAAATAAATATTGATTGGGTGACAAGTCTCCGTAAGTTTCGTTCTTGTTGCAATAAGTAAACTATGTTTTTAAGGAAGTAACGAATCTCTTTTACACATACGGCGAATAGAATCTCGCTGTTTCGCCAGTTACTTGACATTGAATTTTTAATAGCCAACATTTCAAAATAAATGTTTAAATACCAGATTTTGAAGACTGAATCTTCGGATATTTGGAGCAACATAATAAATTAAAATGAAAGAATGCGAATGTTTAATTGAACAATCCATCGAAACACTCCTTTAAATCCATTTAAATCTCAGAATATAATTGCTCTTTACGTCATTCTATTCATTAAGACACTTCAGATGGTGAATTCATTTTAACTTTCAAATCAATTCACCATCTGAAGAATTTTCAAGGAATAAAAATTAGACGTCACAGTGAATTCTTCTTTCAAACTCTTTCACTAAATACACAGAAAATTTTTGCGAATATTCTGCCGTGTAATCTGGCCTTTATAGCTACATTAAGCGTATATATTAAGGCCCATTATGTAACATATGATATATAGCATAATGAATTTTAAATTCTAAAGATAGAAAAGAAAAATTCTCCCTATTAATAAATTCCATATCGCGTCTGTTTGTAAAACCGAGCTGTGCTACAATAATCACGAAATTTTTAGCTTAGAACAGGCAAATGCGATATACTCTTACTGAATTTGTTGGAACCACGCGCGTGTGTTGAACCAAAGCGGAAGAGGTAGTTGTTGGAAGTTGTTGAGTTGATACGATTTGAAGGATGTTCCTATTTCGATATTTTATGTTTTAATATATTAAAATAAATATTTATTATTGTCTTTACCAACATATATCTTTTATACAAACCAATTCTAAGACTCCATTGTGCATCCAGCGTGGCGAAGAGTTAATTATCTATGCCTTCCTAACTCTAAATCTCGTAGAAAAGCATATTATCCTGGCCAAATGTATTATTTCTTTTTGGTGTTATTTTATCAAATTTATATTTAAACAAACTTTTCAGTTTTGACTATCTATCAATCAAGCAATCAAAATGGATTTCGTTGTGAGGGAGCGGTACAGAATGCCACTAGCAAATTTGAAACGTCATCCACAATTTTTTTGGAGAAAAAACTGCCTTTATTTTTAAAAAATCAAGTTTATAATTCCAAAAAACTTAAGAGAAATTTAAGGAACATCGCCAGCCTGATGGTAGGAAACGAAACAAAGGTGTTGTGGATTATTCAAAGAAGGACAAATCCTCTTCAACAGAAGGGCAAATCCTCTTCAACAGGTAAGAAATTATCAAACACAAAATAAATAGGAATATCACAAAAAAAGCAGAATAAATAGAAAGAAAGACAGCTTATTAAGACTAATACATACACGTAGCATAAGAAACACGGGTTTAAGAAACACGTGACTTTAAATGCTTAAAAAATTAAAAAAATTAAAAAAATTCAAGGAAAATTTCAGGCTTAACTAGATGATTTTTTAAAAAAGATTAAGCCTGCCTTGTAAAACCGGTTTCTTACAAAATAACATGAAATTAACTCACATCACGTAACGAAACTAACTTCATGAGATAAGATCACCAATTAACTGCCCGCGCAATTTAAAAAATAAACCTCTTATACATACCAAAGAATGTAAATCAATGGGATTTCTCTTTTTTTCTTGCATAGTGTCGTGGGTCGAGAACTAAAAGCCAGAATGCGAAGTAATTAGTTAAGGGCCGAGAGATACTAGTAGTTACAACAAATGCCCATAAGAAGGTGAAAAACTCATGCGACAATAAATGGAAAAAAGTTTATGAAACTTAAAGGGGAAGTTATTCCGAAAATTATCTTTTGATATAAAAAACAAAAGTCGAAAACTTTAAAGTTTTTAGTTTCGTTACTTACTTTAGAAAATTTAAAAAGATCTTCTTATCTTGATCCCCCTTTTGAAATATAAGAAAAACTAGATCGAGCGCGGTGTATGATGTAAATATGTTTATAAAGTTGTTCCTGTTATGAAAAACACTGCAGAGTTCAGTCCGCATAAACACAAATATATGTTTGCCACCACAAGTAATTGCGCAGACTATTTCTATATTACATTTACACATTTTGAACTTGTCCAGAGTGGACTTAGAACTTCGGATCTTGGGTTACTTAGTAAATTCCGAATTCTAAAAAGGTGCTAATTGTTGCTGACGTTAGCATGGCAATTTTTCATACATTTCAGGGCCTTCGTGGACCCCGACGTGGATTTTTTTAGGTGTGCGGTCGTGTTAGAGATTGTGACTTTTTAACGTGGTCTGCCTGGCCTACCTGTGTGCAAAAGCAGAGACTTTGAAGAATTCCGGCGTAGCAGATCATCTTAACTCCCTGTGAAAAATGACCCCTGGGGTCAAAATAAACTAGAGAATAATAACTCCCCTAGAGTAGAAATAACCGAGTAAATAATGACTCTCCCCAGTTAATAAACACTCCCCTTATTTTTCAAAGAGAAGTTCAAAGTCAAAGCCACTTGGTCAAATTAAAATATATTTAAACCCAAAAAATATCCAGATGGAAAATAATAAATCGTTAGGGTTAACCCACTTTGACGTTATTTGAGTTTCTCTTTCTATGAGCAGGTTTGAAGTTTTTGCATTCTCTACAACATTTTTTGTTATCTTTTATTTATCAGAAAAAGAACTTTTTTCATGTCGATAAAAGCAAGCAAACTGAAGGATTTTTCTCATATTACTTTTGTACTAAAAATACACACTAAACAACTCTTTCATAAAAGGCATCACAAATTTCCAGGATAAGTTTTTTTTTCATTTTGATCTTAGCCTTATTCTAAAAAACCTTTGTTACTTTCTACGTTTTTAAACATTTATAAATAAAACACACCTCATCTTTATCCTACGGGTACAGTGTCTTTATTCTTTCCTATTTTTATTAATTTGTAAAAAAAATTTGTCTACTGTACTTGATATTCTGTAATCTTTTTATAGCATGTTTTGTCACTTCCCGCCGATTAACTTTGAAAATTGGTGAATTACTTTCCACTAAATCTCAACTTCGTCCCCAGGACTATTTGCTTCTAAACGGCGCTGCGCTTTCTGATAGTTCTAGTCCTTTTCGACGCCACGGTAAAAGGTGCTGGGTTCGAGCTTGACTAAATCTTTCAAATCACTAACTACAAAATATTATTTTTCTATGGTTTTAATTTGCTTGCAAGATATTCAACGTTAAAGTCGGCAAATATTAGCTAGGAAAGAAGCTTTGTCTCAGACGCCATCTTGTTTCCCGATTGTAAATAAATTTCTTTGCGGAAGGCCTTGTGACTTTAACTCCTGGATGATAATTTCGCTGTAATCGTCGCCCAGGACTTTATATATCCAACACCATGAGATTTTTTTTGTTTTGTTTTCGAATATTTTTAACAGGAACGAGGATATGCTTGTATCGTGTACTGAAGATTGGTAGTTTTAGTGTCAGAGACTGCATATAGACAGAATGTATATATGTGCATGCGCTTCTTTGATTTTACTATAACTAAGTTATTTCTCCTTCTGCTAGTGTCTCTCAGTGATAACTTTGTAGGCTGTCAGGCTGTCAAAACAATGCCCACATAAGGGTTTTTGTTGTTTACAGTTTGACTCGGGAAGCGTTTTTCAATTCAGAATGTCAGTAAAGAACTTCCTTATCGCTACGATCACGTGAGTAAACATGCAAAGCACGGGTGCTAGCTCAAACACCTACTACTCAAAATTGTATGGACTGACTCAACTTTGTCCTGGGGGCCTATGAGAAAGATAAAACACACCAAATCAAGTTAAAAATGTATTATAAAAAGAAAGACAGAAGAAACAACAACAAGCACGCGTTTCATCCTTGATATAAAAAAAACTTGACATGCCTTTGTTAATGAGTCCACACAGCAAAAAGAATGTTTTCTAGCGCTACTTCTATTATTCTTGTGGCAAAAAGGTATAGAATTTAGGGGCCTGAATGCATGCACAATTTCGCACCGGGGTGATTTCACCTCTGTCTTTAGCATAGGGGCGAAATGTCACCCGGGGTTAAAATTCATGATTTTGCATGTAACCACATGCTCTTGGGGCGTAAAACGTACGTATTAGGAGTAAATACGCAAAACTATGCAGAAGGTGAAGGAATGTTTTTTTATCGTTCATGTGTTTAAATATTTTACTATTTCTCGAAGTTGTTGTGCTGCTCGCGTGTTCCACGTAAGTGATTTTATAAAAAAAATTATTTTTACACCGGGTTAACTTATCCGTTTTTCACCCTGGGGTGAGTTGACCATGTAATTTACTTTTTTCCCCGCGCCTCTTGCATGTAACCATACCCTTAATAATTATTCACACAATTAAAAGGTATTGTAATAATGTACTTTTTTCATTGTTTCAAATATCGATTAATACGGCAAACTGTTTAAAGGTCCTTTTTTGCGATCCAGGAGATGACGTCAAACTGGGTTTAATCTTAGTCATAATAAAAAAGATAGTCTGGTAAGAAACAATGATTTATTGTTCTCATGTCTTTACGGGCGAGAGATACTGGCGCCCAAACCTTCGATCCTACACAGAAGTTCAAAATGGCGCATTTTTAACTGTTGTTTGTGTTGTTGTTTGGACTTCTTGCTTGGTATTTCGGTTATTTGTTGCAATTTTTACTATGCCTAGCGAAAATTGTGCTATATTTTGATGCCCTTCATCACAGAGAAACAAAGAGGTCAATATTTTTAAAGTTCCACTACCCAATACTGATGTAAACAAGAAACGGGGGAAGGAGCTTATTAGCATTTCTACGAAAGATAGGTTCATTGATGATTAGCTAAAAAAACTCATCGCAACATTTAAATTATTTATATGTGAGCGTCATTTTTCTCCAGAACAAATCTGGGTTTATTCAACTCGCAAAAGCTTGAAAGAAGGAGAGCTACCTCATCTCAATCTTCCACAAAAAAGTATTGGTCAAACCACTTCAAAAGCTCCTCGATCCAGCACTTCAATTCAAAAACGGGAAGATTTTAATATTGTCCAAGATCTTTCACCGCCTCCTTCTCCAACTACTATATATAGAAACCTCTTTGACTTCAGTCAACGAATTTCAAAACTGTCAATGAGTAGCTGTTGGCATATTGAGATTCAAGACACGCTAGTTATTGTTACTTGTAGCTACTTTATCGGGCCACATCATCTCAAAGTATGAAATATTAATTAATCAATCTCTCTTGTTTTCATTGAGAATATTTGGATGGATACTACATAGCGATCATGAATTGTACACCTCCTATAAAAAGTCTTTTTATAACATCACCCTTTCAAATTTTATAGCAGAACTTAATGGTTAAAATTGTGTGTTGATTAATAATGGCTAATAGCAGGGGATTATCCTTTCAAACCCATGTTATTCTCAAAAAGTTTGATTATTTGACATTTCAACAAATATCATTCAAGTCGAATCTTCACCAAGATCAGTATTATCGCTTAAATTTTTGCAGTATTCTAACTTTGCCTGTGAAACCTAATCCCTGTGCTAATTGTACAGCACATAACGTTAAATTTAAATCATCTACGGCCCTGAAAGAAACCAAGATGCTTGAACCAGCAAAGTTAAAAGCACCTATCAAATTCACCTCTCCTGAATGCATAAAATTAACCATTCAAAGTCAACGGTATGAATGCAAACAACAACAGCTTAATTAGTGGAAATAAAAACTGCGATTCAAGTTAATGGTGGCAATGTAAGTCTTTAAATAAGCTCTGATTTAGTTACTTTGTTCGGTGGTTGCGACAAAAAAAAGTGTGCCCCCGTTTATGAAATTATTTTGAAAAGCAACAAAGGTATATCCAATCTTCTTCGCCAACTAGTGTCAGGTACCATCCAATGATTATTAAATTTTGTCTAAACCTGGCTGCAAAATCTTCTTCTGCTTATTTGGATTTTGGACATGATCCTAAGACTGTTAGTGGTATACTGGTTCTTCCAAGCCTGCGAGTACTTCGTGATTACAGAAATTACATGCGACCAACCAGGGCATGTAATCCTGAAGTTATAAATGATCTTGCCAAAAAAACTGACACACTGTCAGATATGGTAAGATACACAATAATATTGTTTGATGAGATGAAAATTCAGGTAGAGTTAGTATGGGAATATTTTGGCGAACTGATCAGTTTTGTTGATTTAGGTGACATTCATACAAACTTTACCACCTTAAAAACCGTTAAAGAACTTGCCACACATGTACTTGTGTTTCTGGCTAAAAGTGTTGTCAATCCTCTTTCGTACAGTATTGCAACATTTGCTACAACTGGGATTACATCATATGCCTATATTCTGGAAAGCTGTTCTTTATCTAGAGAGAATAAATTTAAAAGTTATAGCGGCTACAGCTGATGGTGCCTCACCAAACAGACGCTTTTTCAGAATGCATGTATTGTTAAATGGTGACTTTGGTTTATCGTGCTAAAAATATTTATACAATGTCAACTTTGCACGCCTGTAAAATTAAAATAGCCTGCTTGTTGTAATCAGTACACTTCTTTGAGAAACGGAAATTTGTGTGGAGCTTATGTACAATGAATCCAGCTATATATTGCAACTTTTCAGCCCATTTTCAGAAATCGCTAAAACAGTATCAGGAAGAGACGCCATAACTTTATTGGTTCCTGAGAGATGAATTAAAATGTGATTAGCAACTTTAGTTAATAAAATGTTGCTTAATGTCCCATCTTCTAACTTTAAGGGTAGAAGATTATCCCCTAGTAAGCCATAAAAATGAGAATAAAAATCCTCAGCATCACCATGAGGACTTTCTATCAGGGGTTTTTTTGGTTCCAATATTTAATTTATCCTCTGAAAACATACATCTCGCTGATTCAGATTAACATCTGTCACCACAACATATCTCAGCACTTTTTCTCACCATTAATTTTAATGATGACGGATGTAGCTTCTTTAAATTTTTTCTCTTTTGACAATTTTGGCACGGACAGAAAAGGGCTAGCATCTGGCATTTCTGACAAGGCATGTCTAACATTGCAATGTCTGACCATTGTGATTTGCAAACTTTATCGCAATTTTGGCAACGGTAAACCTCATCTTTCTTGTAGCTTTCAACTTCTGTTACAACAGCATCTAATTCTGGGTTAAAATCCACATTATCTTCTAAAAAACCACTATCAATGAACTCAAATAAACATCAAGATCATCTTAAGCCAAGTAATCCTCTCCTATTTGAGCCGCCATTCATAACTTTCGTGCAGTATCGGAGGGTCGTCCGACACAACTTAAGGATAGATTGCACAAACAATGTCGGTGGTCGTTGCCTCTAGACTATCTTCTTTTTTTATGACTATGGTTTAATATGAAAAAAATATCAAAAAATGGCGGCTTTAGCCGAAAAAGCATGTTTTAAATACGAAAAAAAATGTGGGTCTTTAAAAATTGAATTTTACTTAATAAGTATTAAATTACTAATTCTCAACATAGTATAAACAGAATAAGATAAACTTTTATTAAAGTTAACAATGTGTCAGCATAGATAAAAGCGAGCCAACCTGCCAAGGCGAACTGGCTTGTTTTTTTAATACGGGACAGAAATATTATGTCGGTTGTCGATCCAAATAAAATAATTTTCCTGAGCACGTGCCTGAATGAAAAATGAAAAGCTGTTTGCATAGGACAAGTAAAGAAAACCTTGGATTGGAGATAGCAAGCCATTGACAACCGAAATACTTCAGAATAATTTTAACTATATTGTGCTAGTTCGTATACACCTTAGATTCATCATATTCATTAAAAAACGCACAACTCAATTTGGCAACAGGTCATGTCCCGGGTTGTGTTTTCCCCATATAACACGATTTTTTTCAAACGAGTTGACCCGCAAACCTAGTCCGCACCGAGTCATCCTGCTTAATATATGCAATCAGCCTACCTATATATCATTCAATGATAAATGCAAGAATGTGTAAAATATACGATGTTTTTGTTCGGCCTATCTTGCTCTCTTGTTTTCCAAATTATTACTTTTTCAGCTTTTGGCTTCACACTCCTTAAGATTATAAACTGCGTATTAATTCAAACCATAAATGAGGCGCCCTTTTAAGCATACCTCGCAATTATACAATTAAAAAGAAAATTTTAGATAAATAATGAAAAGATGATAATTCAAATTATAAAGATAACATTATTTGCAAATGAACACGTTGTGTTATATATCCTTTCGACAAATTTTTATATTCGTTTTTTATATTCGTTAAACTGGAATTTCGGTTGAATTTATGCAAACATTGAGATGTTTGCAATCGAAACTACGTGTGGGCACATGCTGTCAGTTACCATGGTATTTACACATAAACCAATAACACATCATTACTTAAGCTATCAATTAATTTGAAGCAATCTAAAATTAAATACCTTTTTGATCTTCAATTTAAATTGTAATTAGCCTATCTGTCATCAACAATAACTTATTGACTAATATATGAAAATCGTAATCATGCAAGCTCATTTTTTTAATTGAAAGAATTTTTTCCGGTTTCTAACTTTTATTCGCAGTAAATTTTTTTCATACCAACACTTCATACGTGACACAATTTTTTTTTTTAAATTTAACGAGTGATGAGTTTAAAATTTTTTAGACAAGCTTAAGGTAAATTTTAAAGTATCTTAGGTGGGAGATGGCGGAATTAATTCGTTATATTTGCACAGAAGTACCTAATCTTATAAATGAAAGTCAAATATCGTTATAAATCATTTCAAAGTCAGGCCAGTAAAATGTTAAATGGTTTGTTTATCTGCATTCACTTGAAATTTTTTTTAATCCCTTAATGTAATATACATCATTTAAATAGGTATAATTTTTTATGTATTTTTATTACAATACTCGAAGATTTGCGTTTTGTTAAGACCTATCTTTAGACGAATAATCATTTACAAATACTCTCTTAAATCTATAAATTTTACAAATTACACGCATTACAAAGCTTCTATGATGCAAGTGATAGTTAATCAGGTGGGATATCTTTGTAGCTTATCAAAATGAATTTATTCTACTGATGAAACTTTGAGAATAGAAGAGGTCCTTGAGAAGTAATAAAACGGTATTCCTCAGTGTTACCCAAATCACATTTGTTTACGCCATTAGAAAGAAAACACGTGCATGATCTAAATTGATCAATTGGTGACAACTTCTTCGTTGTTGTCTCTCTCTTTCAATTCCTAATAAAATTCTGATAGCTCTGTGCTGTTTGCTTTGCTTTGATGCTTAAAAGTATTACAGTGTTGGTAAAAAATGATTTTTGAAGGAATTTGCGGTTAATCCAATGTATAGCCTAATCAGTGTAGTTGTTACTTTTGATGTTGCATTTGTAAATGATGCCAGAGTCTAGACATTTATTGGATAATGGACATAAAACTGTAACTCTACAATTGCACATAGGAGGTGAATCATTTCCAAGACAAGCTCTATTTATTTATTAAGCTCGCGTTATCTTGATTTAATTATAGCTACTCATATATATTATATATTAAAAATATTATTTATAATATATATTACATATGAGTTTGTTTTTCGATTTGGGTGTCCCTACTTTCCAGTGGAGGATTCGAAGTATTGTATGTAGAGAAAAGATGTTGTGTGGGTAGAGGAAAAACCTAAGAAACGAGGGCTTTATCAGATGCACAAGCCTTGTTTCTTATACCGCTTTCTGCTCGGATAGTGAAATTGATTCATGATAGAATCAAAACAACCCGACCTGGCGTAAGCGGTCTGTCATTATGAAGGGTCTGTTTATAATGAAAGAGTTACCTCTATATAATTCTTTTCCGATTTGTTTGTTTTGACCATGCTCAACAGATTTGGTATGTTACCGATAACAAACCACGTACGATAATTAGCAGGGTAAAAAAAAGGAAAAAATTGTGTTGTCTCGTTGTTGAAAAAGACTAAGTCACGTGATGTTATGGGTAAATATAATTGGAACGTGAAAGGCATCTGTAATGGTGAGATTTTAATTGGTTCAGAGCACCACTGCGCCTCGGGTAAGTGACGCAATGTACAGTTTGTGAGTAGCGCAAATAAAACAAGGCAGGGGGCTGTGCTGGAAACGTGGAACACGGGCGCCTATGGGTAATCTGGGTGAATAGACAACTAGGCTAACGACCGGGTTAGCGTGTATGTACAGCGCAAATAGTCAATAAAATGTGCACAAGGGTACAGTCTTTATTATAAAGGGGCAAAGGAAATGGTGAAGGTACTTATACACCCTTCCCTCTCGTGTATACGGACTCTCGAAACGCGGGTCAACCGCAGAGATGGCTTTATTTGCTGGAGTAATAAATTTGGAAAATCGCACATGGGATTGTTCAACTACGCGGCGATTGGAGTCTGCGCATTTGGCCAAATGCGCAAAAAATGGTCGAGCGAACTGCAATTAAAAAAGCCAAAGGAGAAATTTTAAAACCGAAAATACAAGTAAAATAATAAGTGGATAACAAAAATTGATGAAATACCAAAGTTTGTATTAACAGTCTTGTTATAGAATACAAGGTATAATATGTATTATGCGTAACATGTTAATTCGTTACAAATAGAATAATATCTATTTTATTTAATCCGTACCACGTGGTAATGTTGATTGTTTGTGATACATTCTATTTCATAAGGATACAGCCGGTATCGCAGTAGGTAAGAGAATTTGAACTATGAACTATGTAATAGAATATTTTAGTTATTTTAGTGTATGATCTACATTTTAAGTTTGTTTCTTGCCTCTGGACTTACGCAAATATGTACCAAAAATGTCATCTTGTGTGCTAAATAAATGAGTCTGTCATCTTTTTCTCATATTAAAGCACTAGTTTGCCTGATTATCTGTTACACGAAGGTTGTTACTATAGGAAATGAATATATGAGGTGTTAAGATTCGAAATGTTACGTAACAAGGGTGTGGATCACCTGCTTCCCCCAGACATACCAATTTATGGGCTATTTGGCTAACAATTTGATGCTTATCTCTGGTAGAATAAGGTCTAATAAGGTAATAAAGTTCAGATACGACATAAAGATATTAAGGTCCATTTTAACTTGAATAACAACTTTTTAAGAAGCTCTTGATTGTTGGATCACACCCATCTGCAGTCCCCATTTTGTTTCAACATACCCGTCTGTAACCGATAGCCAGCGTTATAACATGTCCCCAGAGCTACAGAAATACGGCTGTATCCGATAAAACAACGCGTCACCGTGCACAACTTTTGCCGACCAATATCACATAGAGTTTTCAGAAACGGGTGGATGAATGGGTGGTACGACGGTTTGTTACGATTTCAGTATCCATTGGAATCTGTATATATTTCAAAAAATCTTAAGACTACAAGATAAAGTAAGTAAAGGGAAGTTTAATGTCCTTGGGGATTCCATCCTAACGGTTGGCTCTCCCTCCCCTCCGACTGTAACTATGTTACATTACCGCCAGAGATACGTATAGCATTGCTCTAACTTGCTTGCCTGCCACACAAGCTGGTTAGCGGTGAGCTAACAACACTGCGTTTAAAGTGCGCCGAAGTGGGGACTCGAACCTGAAACCTTATGATTGACGTGGAAAAATAAGTTTTTGTGGTGCTAAGAAATTAGTGTTGTTGCTGGTGGGCAATTGTTTTTTCGAAGGAGTCATTTACCGAACAAACAGACATCAGTCTGTTAAATGATCCCGCATCGTAATCTAAGAATCGAAGCTTGGTGGTCCTAGGTCTCTGCATAAAGGTGCTCACATCTTACGGTTTTTAAAAAATATGATTGATGAAGGGTTATACAATCAGGATGACCTTGTTAAAAATGCGTGTATATGGATATATTTCTCTTACATTATCGGAAAAGAGCTTCTCGAATTACAAGTTTCCTATGGAGCTGCCACTATTCACGGAAATAAAAAAGCAGCAATGCCATGGAAAGCCCGATACCCCTTTTCGATAGACCTTGGCGATCTGAACACCATCAAAGATTGCATCGAAGAAAGTTTGTATGAAGAAGTTGATAAGGAATACACTAATTACTTTGAATACGTTTGTGAGCAGTTATCATTCCTGAACTCCGGCAAAAACTCATTTTTGATTTTGTTTTTCAAAATAGATACAACTGTTTTATTAAGTAAAGGCTCTTTTTATTTTCCATTTAAACCTAGAAATCATTTATCAACTGCAAAGAAACATAAGTTTCCTTAACATACTCGTGTTAAGCATTTTTAAAAAGAAAAATTAACTTTAGCGCCATAGGGTTTATTCTAAGTGTATAAAAGAGTTTATTTTTAGTGAAAAAAAGTTTTAAAAGTTTATTCTTATGCTCTTCTTAGCTACTGTATCAATCGGAATAAAAAAAAAACAGGATTGAAGTACAAATTGAAAGCTCGCCGAATTCTGCCGAACCTATTAAACCGCATGGCTACCGTAAAGCAATAACAATAGAAGAAGCTAGCTATTTATCTCCATAACCTATCTTATCTTTCTGCTTTCTAAGGAAGATTTACATTGGAGTCTCTTTTGTTTTACCAGGGTCCAGAAGTTTGCGTTTCGGCATCTGATGAAGTCGACTGATATTACGGAAGGCGAGCAGGGAAAACAAAGAAATTAATAATAATATGCTCCAGCATGCAGTTTAATTTCTGTAAAACCATAGTGCTTCCGCAAAGCACATCACAAAAGAGTAAACCTCATAAGACACTTATAGGCAGACATTAAATTATTAACTCGGGGTGGAGGGGAAGCAGGAAGAAACTTTGCGCGGTTGATAAAACTAATGTGCTGTTTTAAGATGCAGATGATTCTCGCATCGATAATCTTACCTAAGAAAGGACGAAATTTAAATCCGTCCTTTATTGTTATTTTAGCAACAAAGACTTGGATGAATAAATACTTTCTTAAGATTAAATATTTTCGAATAATATTTTTCTAAAATAGTTTTTTCAGTACTTTGCAGTATTACTTTTTAGCCGTGAAACAAGCTATGGTTTGTAAAAAGACAACACGAGGGACTGAAATGGTATACTATATTAGTCTTAAGAAGGTAATTCATACCTCTGAAGCCATTGTTGTTGTATTAACTGACTTTATATGCAATAATTTAGAATTTTTCTGAAATTTGGTAAGTGCTTATATAGAATAAATTATCGATATTAAATATTTGCAGGGGTGGCAATATGATATCCAAGATGATTTAAGATGTTGTTTGTTACCTCATTGTTCAATAAATTTTTCACCACTTTGAACTTCACCTTCGTGTAAGCCACTAAAGTAAAATGTCAACAATGCGTTTTGTAGCCCCTTTTATCGTCGTTTTAGTGTATGTGTACAATAGTAAGTCTTCTGTAGTCGCACTTTCAATTTTTTGGTTATCATTTTTATTAATGCATTAATAGCTAATAAGAAAGATTTAAAAATTGGTATGAAGAAAAAGATTTAAAAATACACAAGAAGAACAAAAAATACAATTAGGCCTTTATTTGAATTGAATTGTGTTAAATTTAGCAAATGGTAGCACTGATTATTTGATAATTTATACTTTAAGAAAAGAAACTGACTTTTTTAAATGTTGGAAGGTGGGTATGGGACGCATACTACAATTATGGACAAAATATAATAAAAAAAGAAGGCTAATTTCAAATTTTGCAGCCTCAAGTCACATAAGCTGTTCTAAATTAGGGTTGCACATTTTGAACTTGTCTAAGTTCTCTTGGTCATGGTCACAGCATACTTAGGACTTTGATAAGGCCATACGCCGATTTTTTTCTTTTTAATATCCCTTTGAACATTCTTCTGCTAATCTTTGATAACATAACTTTACATAAGTGTACACGTAAGCCCTGGAGTTGTTACGATGTGATTTATATTTACATGTTTTCGTAGAGAAAATAAAGTAATGGTGATAATGATAATAAAAAATAATATCGATTCAAATCGAGCTTAGCCATTCGCTATTTCTTGATTTGTTTTTGAGGGAAGTAATTAGATGGTTCTTACTCCACTCCAAGGGATTCGGCAACCAGATCTCATTAGAGAAAATATCACCTTCCTTCTAACCCATGTTGTCGTAATAAGCAAGGAGGTTTAAAAAGAAGGAGAGAGAACTCTTTTATTTCTATTGAAATCATCCGTGTCTCATGTTTACTTTTCTCTATTGTTCTTACATCGAATTCTGTCAATCAAAATTTGAAATCTCGCGCTTAAATTAATAAATTAGCCGTTGTCTTTTGTTACTATTTGCATAAATTATGAGCCCGCGGCTATTTTTCTCTCAGCGGTAAATGCTTGTTAGTTGATAAATTTGTCGTTTTTACATATCATAAACAAGCAAGAAGCGAAATGGCAGGCGAAGACGTTAAAAATATAATAGAATTGGATGATGACTTTTTTGTGACGGAAGAAATGTTGTCAGATTTTACTGTTTACGAAAGTTGTGAGGTGGAAGTATCGTTTGTGGAAGATCTGTTGGAAGAAGAAAATGAAGTAGATGCTGGATATTTGGGTATTCCTCAAATAGTATTCGTTGATGAAGAAGATGTGGACATGGTGGTTGATAACAACAGTACCAAAAATGTGAAGTTTGTGTGCAGCAAGTGCAAAAAACAGTATTTTAAAGAAGCTTACTACAAGAAACATACTCTGATATGTAAAAAGCCAACAGGTAATGCTTCAGTTTAATAAAGTCATGTTTTCTTTAAAACACCATTAGCTAGCTAGCTATAATGTTTTGTTTTTTGACTCTGCATGTAGATTTCATAGAAAAGCTATTGTATTATCATCATTTGATATGCTTTTTGTTGTTGTTGTCTTGTTTTGTTATCACAACTGTGTTCTGATGTCAACTCTGTATTCCAATAATAGATCCAGAAACAACAACAGTGGCAAGAAAAACTCTTGATGACTCAAAAAATAAATCAACTACAACAATTTCCACAAAACAAGTTAAATCAAAATCGAATCGTAAGTATTCATTCATGAACTCTGAGAACATAAGGAATTTTTTTTTGCTATATATAGAGCAAAATATTGTGAACTGGTGGTATAAACCTTTTTTTTTGCACCCTTTTAGAATCTTTATCCATCACCGATCATGAGCTGCAGCAAGAAAAAATGAATTTTGTTCGTGATGCTATGGTTAAAATTTCAAAAGACCCAATCAATAACATTGTTGTGAAAGGATTCAAAACACCTGGAAATCGTGTCAAAGAATTAGCCAACTCAATTTTGAATGCTGGGAGTGATGTTTTGGACATTATTTCTGAAAATGTAGTGTGTCGCATATTTAAAGAATTGCAAAAATCTAACCTACTGACTGGTTCAGGAAAAGAATCTCTTTGGAGAAAAGTGCATGAACTTGCACAAGACGATAAATTCAGACAACATTGGAAACATGTATTACCTAAAGGATACTGCATTGACAGTCAAGAATTCTCTATGTTGTTGCAGAAATTTGTTATGGAGTTAATAAAAATACTAGTAGCTCATGAAAACAAAAATCGACATGTCGAAAAATTATTATAATTAATTAATTAATTTATTAATTATTTTCTTTTGTTCCATGACAATGGAAAACATCACCGAGTGCTGCGACGTGCTGCGACACCCTACCGAGAATTCGTCTACTTCGAGAGTAAAAAAAACAATTTTATAAATAACCCCTCCTGACGAGACCTGCACAAAAACGTTAATCAACCCTTTAACTAACATTTTCCCAGGAGGGGACATACGAAATAGTTTATAAGTTGTAAAACTTTACGATCTCCCAAGGCAGCTTTTCGCACTTTGAAGGCACTTTACTCCTTCCGCGTCCTTATGGAAGTGGAAAAACAAACTTCACCCTCATTGAATCTTGTAGTTTAACTAAACTACATGTTTTCCTGCTCTTCCGCATTGCTGTAAGTGTGATTTTTAAGATTTATCTTTTCTCGTTAAAACACTCGTTTCAGAGTCGGTAGGTAAATATTGAGCCAAATCAGAGACACGGATCAGTTCAAAGGGGCGCCGAAACAATAAAAAATTGAATAGAAAATTTAAAGGGACGCCGCGAGTTCTCTCTCCTTCTTTTTAAACCTCCTTGTAATAAGTAATTGTTTGTTTCTCTTTTTTTTAGTTATTTGCTTAGTCGTTTGTACAAGGATATAGCTTTTTTTTTCCAATTCTTCCCACTGCACTAAACAAAATTGAAGTGACAGAGCCGTGCTCTATATCTAGGCTTTTAATTGCGTTTTTTTCTCTTTCAATGACTCTGTATGCTTTTTAATTTTTGGTATTATAGTACATTACAGAGGTGGAGTTGAACACCCTTATGTCAAAGATTTTTTCTGGTCAGAAATAAAAATCTCCCTGGCTATAATGCCTAATTTTGCCTTGTCTGCTCTATCGCACGTATTTCGATCATGATTTCACCTGTCAATGGGTTTACAGGTGGTTCGAAACATACATCCTTGCACACTACGGACAATAGTTTTGCTGTCAGATCCCGTGTTATGTCGCAGCGTGACGAAGCCCCTTTTTTTGCACCACGGTAAACATTCTAGATGAATTGAGAACCTGAAGCGCATTAGTTGGCGGGACGGCTTAACTGGTGTCTATAACAAATCTTGATGAAGTCTCAGAAGGATTGTTTGTCTCAATGGAATTCCTCTTCTTTAATTGGCAGTGTCGTTAACCAAAGAGATGCTCCACATTTATGACTAATTTCAATCTAATGATGTCTATTTCTTGGGGATGGCGCTTTGCATTATCGTGTTTAAATTCTATTTAGCTTTATGTATCTTTATTAATCTCATTACGTGGTTCATAGGACATTATGTTCTGGTCGGTCAAGAATTTAACGTTAGAGAACTCTCGGTCTGTTACCTCACTGAATATTGGGATGCCCAAACCACCAGGTCTGGGTGGAAGAGAAAAGAGTTGACTTTCTACTTTGTTAGTGTGAATTCTACCGATTATAGCAGGAATATTTTTGGTTGTTATAACTTTATCTAACCGCTTCAATTTGTTGTCAATGGAAGTTATCGTTCGAATGCAGAAGTTGAGCTAAGCTTGTAAACTAAAGTCAAATTAGTGCACGCTTCTGGAGGATCAAAAAACCCTAGAAACGGGAGGAGCTGCAAAAAGAAATCTCTCGCTGTGTGATGTTTGGTTGACATCCACGTTACTCATTTAAGGCGTGAGTATACAAAAAAGGTGTGATATTTTAAAATGCTTTTAATTCACCAAAATTTTATTTTTATATATTAATGTATATATTTTTAGAAAGCCTTTATGATTACCTATATAATGGTATAAAAATTATTAGGAAAAAATAAAATTTGACGGTTTAATAGACACGAAAAAAAATGACCCCTCTCCTACAAATGCGATCTCTTTTACAAAACTACTAATTTCTCAACTTTGCTGTCTGCTTTTTTGTGATCACAAGACATTGACCTAAAAAACACTTCTTTAATTTTTTCTTAATGTTTTTTACTTTTGGAGTTATTTAGTATTAAAATTTTTTAACCTCTAATTGTCAGAAAACTCATCATAACTCGCGTTCTACTCATTCTCAAGAAATAAAAAAAAAGCGTTTTTAGATCAAACATTCCTTCTCACCCCACATTTTTTATAGTTTTGTAAAAGGGATTTAAAACGTAAGTGATATTCTCTTAAAAATTTAACACTGTGAAAAAGAGCTTTTAAGTTTCTTACAGAAATCTTATACTTCTGCATAATAATTGATCACTATGGTAACGACTATTTGTTACTGGTTTTTTCACATCTTCTGTATATGATGCACGTCTTCGCTCACTTTAGCAATTATACACGTTGAGTATGGGTAAAACAAACTGTAGAAACAAAATTCTTTTCGACTAGTGCTAGCTTGGCGATCGGCAGTAGAAACCTTTTGCTTTAATCTTCTTTTAGCTGGCGAGTCAAATATTTTTGTTTTGGATTTTCTTCTTTTTTTGATGATATAAAAGCTTTATGACGATAGGACATTTTTATTCGCTGTTAACTTATAAGTTGGTTTTTCCATGTTTTTCACAGTAAATTATATTCAACTTCGGAAGACAAAAAAAAAAAAAAAAAGATCCTTATGGGAAATAGGAGATAAACTTCAAAAGAATCTTTTAACTACATTCGAAAATCAGTTTCCTCTTTGAGTCGGCTATCATTTATAACGTTGAACATAATTGAGTAGTAAAAATTAATACCCAACATGATTACGTGTGAACAAATATTTTTTCACCATTTTAAAGCCCAGATCTTTTTTAATCTAATCACTAAAAAAGATTTTTTTTAAAAAAAACCGAAATTTTTTTCGTATGCTCACGCCTTAAATTTACTATTTTTGTTTTAAGATTTATTCAGCATGGCAGCAATCAACAAATGTCGCTTTTTATCAAGTGTTTTTGTTGTATTATGACGAAGAAAAATAGATAGAAAACTCTACAAAGTATGGGAACAACATTCTTTATCGATATGCAATGCTTCAATAAAAACAGCCAAAAGATAAGGTTTTCTTCCATATCAGAAGAGCACAACAACAACAACAGCATTCTGTTTCCGCGAAAAAATATGAAGGTAGAAATAGGGACGAAGATTGGACTCATCTCAGAGCGCTTTGAAATTTTATTTAAATTGCTATTGTTTTGGCATGTGCCATGTGCATTTCCCTGGATTCTTGATTTTTAAAGTTCTATATCAAAAATCAAAACAGACTTCCCTCTTAACCATTTGCGCAATTGAAGACAATTCCTTTTTCCTAATCATTATTAGCTACTTGTAGTTGTATTCCACAATGAACTAAATAAATTTTTTTATCAGCTTTTGTGACCACGTTTAATGTACACACATACCAAGTGACAAAATAAAAACAAGCTGTCATAATGTAATGCATCATGTGATTGAAAGTGTCATTGAAGTTCAGGATCAACTAAATATTGCGCGCTATAGTTACTGACAACTGACGGTTATAATTGCAAAATTAAATTGTAGAATTTTGAAATTAGCGTAACTGAAACTATACCATGAAAACATAGATGGAAAAAGAAGTTCTGGGTACGATATTCCTTTAAAAATGGATAAAATTAACTAATAACGTCTCACATATGCGTATCTAAGGACCATATGGGATGAAATTTGAGCCAACGGGAGCGGGGCATCATTAAAATACATTCAAATCTCGATATCACCTTAAATACTTGTAAAAAAACATATTATTCTGCGTCGTTATCGTCTGCTTTTATGTTATACACAATAGAGGTCACGAATAACATTTTTTGGGAAGGAGGTTTTACATATAAACGAGTTAATGACGTCATTAAGAATCGTTTAAACTAACGGCGTGTCCAAAGAACGTGATATTATGCATTATTTTTACTAACAGTTTGTCTAAAATGTTTGAGAATCAACTTCTTTTTCGTCGTTCTTTTTCTAAGTGGAGCTAAAAACTAGTTGTATGTACTAATAGTCAAATGTACTGTCTGTCCGTGTGTCTGTGACTTTTGCAAATTGGATTTAATTCCAGAAATTTTCTTTAAAAAAGTCTACGAGGTATTACTTAGCAACTTGTTCTGTCATTTCCAAACCTTGGCTGTTATTCCATTAGTTTGACGTCAATAACATAAGATCAGTGAAGTCATTGGTAATTAATTTTAACATTGAGACAAAGAACTTTGAGGAGGGTCGAAATAACTTACACCATTTCCTGCGTGTGTAAATACGGGCTATTGCAATTTTAAGACCTCTAAAGTCTCATTATCCGATTCACACTAAAAAAAGAATAACAATTTGAAAACATGTACGCTCGAAATCATCATGCTTAATAGGTACAGTAGACGTCCGTTAATTCGAACACGCGAGGGACTAAATTATTTGTTCAAATTAACGAATGTTTGGATTATCGGAAGTTCAGAAAAAAAAAGAATTTTAATATGCTAATATAACTTTATTACAACTTCACTACAACTTTTGATAACATTTTTTACCGTTGTTTGCTTGGCGATGGGCAAGGGCTCCAAATTCCTTGTAAACTTCATTTTATTGGAAATGCCAATTTAATTGATAAATTGAAAGAAATTTTGCCACCATTGATGCAATAAAAATGAATAAAAATGAAAACGTTTTTTTTTATTTTCCCATAAGATTTTATTTATCGATACACAAAATTTCGAATTAACGAGCATAATGCAGCCTTGGGACTAAAAAATTGTTCGAATTAGTGAAATGTTCGAATTAGCGGAGTTCGAATTAAACAGCTCAAAATATAAGACTTTATTAAACCAAACTCAAGGGACTTGGCAATTTGTTCGAAATAACAGAAAGTTCGAATTAGGCGGCATTCGAATTAACGGACGTCTACTGTAATGATAATTGATCACGATTGTATTCAAAGTATTAGCGTATTCATTATCAACCTTTTTTCACTGGGGTTCACCCTCTTTGTCAACGGTTATCTGAAATGTCATCAACTATTCGTCCATGACTTTGCCGCAACAAACTTAATCTGTATCACAATCACTTTGAAAAAACGGCATCTAAAAAGGAACGTCCCAACAATATTTAAATGATTTTTAAACTTGACTAATTGAAAACATATAATATTCTTTATGTGGCTATCAATGAAGCCATATCTCAAACAGCTTGAGCTTCTCATATCCATCATTCATCGACCGTTTGTTTCTTTCGTCTAACTTTATAGTGCACAAAGTGAACCGCTCTTAGGACCTATGATTCTTAATGATAAATCCACACAAAAACCCCGGCATCACGGCGCGTTGTGACCATATACGGTAGTCACTAAAGGACGTATACTCACTTTCGGTTTATTTCATGACGCTGCGGCAAGTTTATATCAAATTCAAACTTGCTGCAGCGTTTTGCGTTGCTGCATGCTGACATAAGCATTTTTCATTGTTATTCTAGAATCACTTAGTTATTTACTTATCACTTTTCTATTGTATGCAAAAATATAACAAAGTATTTTTAAATTTAATGTAAAGAATATAAAAGCAAGGGCCATGCAGTTACCAACCGCACTTACAGTGTGAATTCAGCTTAATGCGGCCATAACTAAATTTCGTGTTTTTATTACTCCTCGATTTATTTTTAGGTGATGCCACATTGATCTGCATCCCATAGTGGTAGATAAAACATGCAGTCCTTTCACAATGGCATTTACTACCTTTTCTTCGTCTCCAAGGTTTTTGTCTTCTGTAAAATTCGCTTACTCGCCTTCGCCCAGTCAATGTCACCCCATTTTGTTTACCCCATTTTGGCATGTTCACGTATTTAGGCGTGTTATTGTACACAATTTAAGCATTTTTATGCATATTCAACCCCATTTATGCTAGTCCCGCAATGCTGCAGGCGTTATCAGGGCATTTTGCCTTTTTGATTGAACTTGTGAAAATTTATATTTGCCACGCTGCGCGGGAGTATTTTGTAAACCAAAAAAAAGCAATTGGTGGTCGATTTATGTGACTAGCTAAAATTTTGCTTCAACATTAAAAAATAGTTAAATTGAGGTGTTTGCTGCAAAACTGGCGCTAGTTAACCATATATGAAAGATTGTTGCGGAATTTATTATTCTACTCCTCAGGAACACATCCCAAAGGTTGAAAGTCAATGCCTGAGATCCTAAAGAGTATTTTCACGCATTTAAAAAATTGTTTTTTCACATTTCTCGGTGGGGTTGGAGGTTGTAGAATAGACAATAATCCGGTGCTCTAGTGTAAGTTTGGTGGCCATGGTAGTATAACAGATCTACATAGTTTGGCAAAGGAGTTCGTGCTAATTTCAACCTCTTTTTTCATATGCGTGCGTGTTATATTAAAAGTACGTCATTAACAATCATCGGGTAGCCTTTCAGAGCATTTCGCCTTTATGATTAATTTGATAGCGGCCCGCTCAGCAATAACGGCTTAGGGACCAAGAGACCCTGGGGCAAGGATGCTTGTCTGGTAGATCTTTAATGCTTTGACCGTCTCTGTTCTTCCTTTAATCTAAAGAGTTAGGTAGATAGACGTCAAAAATTTAAAAAACTACATTTCTTTTGGTACGTTTTGCTATGTGCTTTTGCTTTATAAACAACACAAAATGGCTCAATGTTGCTTAGGTTTCTTTATTGTACTGAATTCACTGTCTCCTAATTGTTGCTTGCGGACTTTTTACTTAGAAGTATTTGCTTTCTTCGTATGGCTTAGGCTTGCGCATCACTCGACATAAAATTTTAGTTTAATATGAAAAACGCTACTGCACTTTTTCATTTACTCACTTCACACCGGACTGTGTTTTACCAGGTTCTTCGTTTTCTGACTGTCTTTCAAAGGGTTTTTTGCCTCTTTAATATGGGGAATGACGGCGATACCCTATAACATCGCTAAAGTTCCACCATTGAAGGTCGCATAAATTACCGTATGACGTTTTGCATAATCTGGCCATATGTTGGCTAAAGTATTTTTAGCCCGTCCTTTCTCATATCAAGAAGGCAAAATACCCTGGGGACGGGGGTGGAGTGTTGATTATAAAACATTGTTTATGAAAATTATTATTTAAGAGCAAGTTAGTTAAAATTAAATATACTGTTAATGTTTAACCTTTTTCACAGCACTCTCTTCGACCAAAACTTGACGTCATAAAGGGTACGCATGTCTTGCGTATTGCCAGTAAATGGGTGTTTTATGGATTAATTGGCTGCTCAGAACTACTTTTCCATGTGTTCGCATTAATTGCTAACGTGGATTAGTCTCAAGCGGTCTCAACTGTTACCACAATTTCCAACTAATTCGTCTAATTCAGCGTCTGAGTTTTAATACTCTACAAATTCATCATTAGCCTATCGCATTCTTATGAAGTCTTCACAGATAATAAGTGGTTTATAATAACGCCGTAGAGGAGTGTGGCGTATTACAAATTATGCAAGAATGACGTAGATTGGAAGTTGAACGTACAAAGAAAAAGTGGAGTGTAGTAAAGATATTAGAGGGTATGACTTTTTTATTAAGCAGTTAAGTCTGATGAACAGTTTATTACGAAGCAGCGCGTGAATGTTTGTACTTGTTCTTTAAATCGGGAAGATAAAGAAATGATTTAATCTCCGTCCCTAGGGCTCTATCGCTTTTTGATTTCAATATCAAAACAAATCAAAAAGGCTCTTTCAAATATTTACTAAACCAATCAACGGATCAACTGTGATAGCGTTGTATTTCTTAACCAGCACGTATTATACTCTTCCTTGTTCATAAAAATTACTACAGACAATTATTTACGAATCCCAACGTGGTACACAAAAACAAAGATAACTTAGTGAGTTTTCAAGTTGTGGTAAATTAGGTGTAAAATTCCCGTACAAAAACCGATCGTACCTGAGACTAAAGGAACCTAAGATTTGAACGTGTTAATGCACCAGTATACATTAATAGGTTAACCCAGTTTGTGTCGAGGTTTGTGGAAGATATAAACAGAGGTAGAGGGTGCTTGACAAGTCTCGTTCTCATACTCAAATGGAATCAAACTTCGTACAAAATAGTAGCAATAACTTTTTGCTAATGTCAGCACATTTTTGTGACGTCATCGGAAGTTTAAAATTTGTCAAAAATACCAATGTCTATTTACTTCAACCTCGTTCTCGGGGAATTTTGCCTTGTTGATAAGTTGATAACGGCTCAGGGCCACAAGACCCTGGGGACGAGGTTGTATTTATTTTAGCTTTCGAATGAAATCCAACATTGCCTTTAAAATTTTTTGTAGCCAAAAAAATTATGTAACATTATTCAAATTATTCGACTAAACGAAATCGGCCACAAACGATCGGATAAAATCAAAAATATTCTAAAATTATTCAATGACATCATCTATGGTCAGGTTAATCACGCGTCACAACTTTATTCCCCTTGATAAAGCTATGTATTTTATTTAATTACAAAAATTAGACTGGGTATTTCACTTGTTGTAAACGATCTTTTAAGATTACAAATCCAGTATTCGGCGCTTAATTTAAATACGGAATAACTCTTTTTGTTTTTTCCTTAGCTTATCTGTTTAAAGCTATATACCTAAATACCATCATTTTCGTTTCCATAAAGCTCTTTGAGATAAAACCTTGTAGGTAGCTCTGGATTATTTTCATCACTTCATTATTTTTTCCGTAAATTTTTATCGCCCTTCCTTAAAATGCCTAAATTCTAAACACTTAGGAAATAACAAAAATATTTTTCAAGCTAACCCTGAACGTTGTCAAAGTCAAAAACAGGATTGGTACTCAAGTTAACGCATTTTTGATATTCACGAAATAGGGCCCGGGAAGCTCAATCATGACGATACGATCACTACACTTTACCTGATGAATTTTTGTTGTCCTTTTTTTGTGCATGTTGACTGCTTCACTTAAGTGCGAGAGAAATTAGAAATTCCACAATGTAACATCTGGCGTGCAACACCAAAAAAGCTTTCATATGACATTCCAACATCTCCCAATTGGCTGTGATAGAGCTTCATACATCATGAACAGTGCTGGCAAAATGTATTAAAATAATAATTGCTCATCTGTCCACTTTGCTGCAGGTGAACCTGCGTCAGATCATGTTTTGAAGATTCAATCCCGAACATAAAATATCGCAAATTATTCCACAAGCAGTGATTTATTATTAATAAATTATTAATAAAGAGATAATCATAAACATTGATGGAAAACACAAAATGAATTTTTGCAAATGGATAACACATTTTTTCTTACCAAATTTGCACTGTTCCGACCCATATTGTCCGGTCGACCCATGTTGTCCGAAGAACGGCAACAACCCATATTGTCCGAATCCAACCCATATTATCGGGATAAGTAAAATACACTTATCGCTTGATTATTTTTCAGAAAATTAATCTTTTGTTAATGCGGATTGTTGACACCCTGGGTAAGACCTTTCAACAAAACTTACAAGGTAACGTAAGTCACGTCCTCATCTAAACCTTTTTGGACAACATGGGCAGGCATATAACCTCTACCTACGTTTTCCTGAACCTTCTTGGATCATATGGGTTGGGGTGTCTACTGAACTTCGAAACTTTAAAAACCTGCATATCAGACTTGGTGATCTTAAAAACATTAAATATCCACATTCTCCAAAAGAAAAGATAACAAATGACAAAGACAGTAAGTATTCTTGCCGAATTTTTTTAACAAATACATGAATATAACATAAGTCAAAGAACATAGTAATAAATAATTGTTAATGTAGGACACGTATAATGAAATCTACTACTGTTCATTTCGATCAAATAAGTCTTTAAACTTGTTATGTATCCAATCCTGCTATGTGAAGTTGCACTGATGCCTAAATCAGAAAAGTTGCTTCTGAGAAAATGTACAAAACCGCTGGGTACATTTTCACTATTCCTCAAATATTCATCATGAAACTCAGGATTGGTTTCGCATAATGATGTAAATGCAGCCCAATGAAACTTGGCACCACTGCCTTTTGAATACTTCAACAAAGGATTTTTTTTTCGTCGCAAGACTCAGAAAGCAAACGTTGCATTAGGTTGTGATTTCGTTTCGCGAAAGTTTTCCACCTGGCATTTAAATCTCGCGTTGACTGATCTTCTTGTTCTAACAAATTAAACAGTATATATCATTTATTTGTAGAAAAAGACATGGCTGTACACACAGAAGACGTTTTCAAGAGAAAAATTCACGCCAGTACTCCTTCCTCTTTGCATTTTCTGAAATAAAAAAATCAACAATATCCAAGCTTGTATTTAACCTTTCATAACCTGATTATTTCAACGATAAAGGCTTTTTAACTTTTAAATGAACTTGAAAATAAAGACCAGTGAAGGCAAAAATAAAAAATACTAAACACAATAGTACTGACCTGACTCAGTGAATTTTTCACAAGCAATGCAGACCTAATTACACTTTCCTGTAAGGTCAAAAATAGTTATCGGCGTTAATACCTGTTCAAAAGTTTTTCTTGAACCACAATGGATGAGTTCCTTGCTATGGATTCCTTCAATTATGTCAAACATCTTGTTTCCTGTGCATACCCTCTTAAAATTTCCCAGAGTTGCGTTGCACTGAAAAAAGCATTTAGATATATATAAATATTATGTCAAATCAACGATTATATATAATACATACTTACAAAAACATCTACTGTATATAGCCATTATAAAGAACAGAACTGATTCAGACAGGATTCGAACCTGCATTATCCTGTTAACAGGACATCCTACCAATTGGATGACTGAATCGAAAGTCAGTCTATGAATCTTGATTTTATTATCTAAGAATTATGGTATATATACAGAAATAACAAAAAAAGAAAAATTACATAACAGGATAAAAAACCATCTCAGTTTACCACAGTAACTGAAACATAATTCAGAGGTCATGCCAAAACTGAAATTGCCAAAGAAACAATCCATGGGTATTAAGTAACATGTATCTTTACTCTTCTGCTATTGTAGTTTGTTGTTCATATTTTTGGCCTTTAGAGATGACGAATAGCTAAGCATTGCTCACAATGGAAAATGTAAAAATTACAAACACCATAAAAAGTATAAAAAAGTATATATATAATATATACCTAGGTACATGAATGTGTAATAAAATGCAGTATAATTAAACTATAAAGGAGAATAAAAAATGACTTACATCAACTGTAGTGCTAGGAACACATAAAATATCCACCAACCCAAGTGTAGGGTAACTCATCAAAACATACTTGTTTCGTCTGATACGCCTTACAGTACTTTCTGATACATCGCTCTTTTGTTTTTTCAAGTATTAAACAATGTCGTGATAGGTCTCTTGGGACATTATTGTGGAGTTCTTTTTGCACGCTTCCACCTCCAACCAGGCCTGGAACTGTTTTTTATGTTCTCCAAGATCATTTTTAGGCAAAAGATTCTCCATTAAAAACTCAAATCTAAATTATCCCTGAAAAGGATAAAAAAAACAAAGTAAAATAACAAACTTATATAAACAAACGGAGGAAAATATAGCTGGCTAGATATCCACAATACCCACGATCCACACACAACAACCGCGCTGCACTAAATTGTCGGTTTACCCATATTGTCGGAGGGTTGCCCATATTGTCTTTTTTCCACAGTTCAAAATATCGGACAACATGGGTCGACAGACATCGCGGGATGGCACAGCACTTTAACAAAATTAGAGATTTTGTGTAATTTTGTGCATATGTTGGTGTTATCATTGTCTGGTAGCTAAAAACAAGCGAGACAAAGAAAGAATTAGCAAGACAACATAATGCATGGTTTTTCTTAACCCTATTCGGTCCGGGGTTTTTCGAACATACTATGACCGGGGGGAGCGGATTTCGCCCCCCCCCCTTAATAACTTTTCATAGGATTGTTCAAATTGAATCAAACTTGGTACACTTATAGTACGTCATAAAAGGAACAAAATGGCGCCAATAAACTTTTGCTTGCGTCAGCACATTTTCTGTGACGTCATCAGAAGCTTGAAAATTGGTAAAAATGTCACTATCTGCTTAAATTTTAATTACTTTTGTTCTAGAGCGAGTTTTTACATTCTGTTTGAAGTTTCTGAAAGCTAAATAAAAGTTATTTAACATATCTTCCGGTTTTTACATGGATTGGATAAAAAATTGCCAAAAATTGCCCGAAAATCCGCTTTTTTCCGATTTTCGGGTGAAATCCGACAAAATCGGGAAATCGGATTAGTCACGTGTTCAAATTATTCAAAATGATTCTTCGTGATGAAACAAAGTTGTGTTGCAAGTTTCAAGTTCTAAGGATATTCCTAACAGGAGTTATTATATTTTCCCCATTATAAGGATTTCATAGAGATTTTAAGGGGTAGTTTCGAGTAATGGCCAATGTCAAAGCCTCTGAAAGGTATGGGACCTAAAAAATTAGCATGCAGGTGTCTAATAGATAAATGTTTAAACTCAGTAAGTATCATAGCCATATAACAAAGCAATCAGGAGTTACTAAAAAAAAACCGTCAGGGGGGGCGGAATCCGCGCCCCCCCCCCCCCCCCCCCCCCCGGACCGAATAGGGTTAAAGCGCAGCAATCATATTGTCTGTCAGGGTAGGGGAGGATATACGCTAATATTTTATTTGTTTGTCGAAAGATCATTTGCAATTTGCTCCTCTCCTAGAAAACTTTGATTATGGTAAACAATTACTGCATTGCTGGCTAAACTGCGGGGGCTCAAATAAACATGTTTTTTGAAATGTTTTCAATTGATCTGCACGATAAGCAGCTAACTTAATTACTTGGTTTTATACAAAACTTAAGGAAACACCATTTGTAGCTGTTGGCAATTAACACAAAAATTACGCGAGACAAAGAAAAATTCGCAAGAGGATTTTAAAATCATGATGCATTGCTTCTAAAAACGGAGAACCATTATGTTGCCTGTCATAAGTGTAACGGGGGTAGTTCACGCAACGATTCATTTGTTTTTTTAAACAAACACACGGTAACATGATATTTGCACCCCCCCTCCAGAAAACTGTGGTCGAGATGCATAATTATCACAATGCCGACTAAACCGCCACTCCTAGTTCTGAACAATTCTTTTTAAATACAATATTCTTTTTTCTAATTTTAATTACTTGTTTAATTTAAGCTCTTTAACTCGTCCTTTTTTAATAAATTTATTTGAGCTGACGGAAACATCGACAAAACACGTATTTAAGAAGGCACAAAAAAGGAAGGTGGTTCAACGCGTAAGTATTGGTTTATGTAATAAGAAAAACACCACAATAATTGTTATGTCCAAAGCTCCCTTTATTTCTATGTTTTTTATGAAAACAAACATAACAGCTTTGTAGGTTTGTACTTAGCCACTGTGGAGCGCTTTTTTATAAGGACTCAAATTTGGCTTCTTATTTTGTTTATATTTTTTACATTTGTTTTTTATGTTACATTACATTGTAATTTTTTTTGCGAGTTAACATCTGATTATAGTTTTGTGTTATAGCTGTAGTCGATGAATTAACTTAGTAGAAATATAAGCGCTTTGTTTCATCGTGGAGGAAGGTTTTATAGATTAGTTTGTTTTAAGGAAACAAGATAAAATAAAAAAGCCGTTTTGATATTCTTATTTGTTCTTATTTTCAACCCATTCTTAAGGCCAGGATACACTTGTATAATATCATTAAATATCTATATTATAATGCCCGTATATGTCTGTCTGTCTGTCTGTCTGTCACGCAAAATGGTAGCTTAGCTGCGCAATAGCGAGAAGCACGCAATGCGGTATAAAAAGGACGGGCGAACCCGTGGATTTTCCACGGGCTAACGACTAGTATTTTATAATACAGTTATAATTTTTCTACAATATACTTATAATCTCTGTAATAATAGCCGTCGTCTGTCTGTTCGTGCGTCTATTTGTCTTTTTGTTACGGAAACACGAAATGTGATATGTAAAGGGCGGGCGACCCGGTGGATTTTTCTACGGGTTAACAACTAGTTTGTTATATTATCGTTATAATTTCATTCAACTTCATAACATCTTTTCCACAACAACGCTAGCAGATAATAAATCAATTGTCACACAAACAAAAGGCATACAAAACCAGATCACCAACAACATCAAAACTCGTTTGAGTTTATTCAAATATTATAGGCATGCAGCAAATTTTGAGGGGCTAATGCACATGCCAGGTGTTAAAATTTTGCATATTATAGCTGTATAATAAAAAATTATAACCATATTTTAAACATATCTATATTATAATGCCCGTATACGTCAGTCCGTCCGTCCGTCCGTCTGTCACGCAAAATGGTAGCTTAGCTGCGACGGGCGAACCCGTGGATTTTTCCACGGGCTAGCGACTAGTATTAAGAAATTATATTGATATTATAAGGTATGTTTTAGTGACATTGTAAAGGCAAGTGTATCAGGCCCTTTAGCTTAATTTTTTTGGAGTGAACATTTTTGTAAAACTGTTAGGAAATGAAAAAAATAATAAAATATTATAAAAACAAGCTAATTGGGCCACACAACAAACAAATTCATAAAAAAATGATGGAATATAAATTTTAATTGACAGTTCTCAATTGGGAAATACACAATTAATGTTGGATAACCACTATAGAAATCGCCCTGAAATGTTTTTAAGAGATTATAATTCCTATAAAATTTAACATAAAAGATTTCATTTTAACATATTATATTTATACATATATATTAATTATATCTTTATGATTTATTTTAGGTTTCAGTCTTCATGCAATTCATAATACGACTAGATTAAGTTTTGTAAGGAAAAAAACTAATAGATTTTTAGGCTGTTGTATTTATTATTGACAAAGAAATTGTGAAATTCCTTAGGTATTTTGTCGTAACAATTTCTTATTGTGTTTTGAGTGTCCGCATTATGTGACATTTTTTTAACGTTGTTTTCAAATAATAACAGAAAAATTCTTTTGTGTGCTTTTTTGCTAATCACATTATACTATAATTATTTGGAGACAGCACGGAACTATTTTTTATACAGTATAATTAAAAATGAACCAAGCTCCTTATCTTTAATTAGAACAATTATAAATACATCATCATAAATGCAGTTAAATATTTTTGCTACGGTATTAGCAATTAAAATTGGGCCGTGCGTCATTATGAGTTAAAATGGTGACTGCGACTAACCGCGGGCGAATTCTCACGAAGTTTTTACGGGATAAATGCCAGTAATTATATATTTCACTTAGCTTTTTTTATTTTTAGGCAACATGAAGTATTTGACAACGGCAGTTTCTTTTGTGCTTCTAGCTCAAACTTTTGGTTAGTAATTATTGCTTTTGTTCTGATTGTAAACAAGGTACAGCCAAATTAACATTAAAACATAAAACAAGGGTAGGGTAGGGTAGGTCACAAGTGTATTAATATAAATACATTTCAATTTTAGGAGCTAATTGGAATTACAATATGTCATCCAGTAAAGGTACACATTTCGTCGCGATGTCTTTAAGCTAGTATCCATTTTACGCTAACAAAATATTTTAATCATATATCCCTATTTCTTATATAGGTCCCATGTACTGGGCAAACATAGCTCAGGCATGCAATGGAAGCAAACAGTCACCAATCGACATTGTCACAGCAAATGTGATGTATGATAAAACTTTACCAGCTTTGGTTCCACTAAACTACCACGTGGCATTGCCAGATCTGAATTATACAATCAGAAATACAGGGCACACGTTAAACGTGGAAATTGAAAGAAATGGTACCTGGACCCGAAGTCCAGTGCTGCTGGCGTATAAAAGTAAGTTTTTAAATTACGACTTTTTTTTGCAAATTTGCCACACAGTTGTGTTAAAATTTGCACTCGTAACAAATTTACTCTTCTAATAAATTGGTAAAAAATAATCTTAATATTTAATCTTAGATGTGCCATACAGACTTTTCCAATTTCACTTTCATTGGGGAAGCAACGATTTGCAAGGTTCTGAGCACACTATTGATAATAAATCCTACGCCGGCGAGGTAAGGTCCTGTACAATGGCCGATAACAAAACTAATATATAGGAAGCAATGTTAAGGTCACATAACCTTTACCTATTCTCCTTTTAGATCCATTTCGTGCATTATAACATGAAATACAGGACACCTACGGAAGCGCTAGAAAACCCTGACGGTGTGTTAGTTTGGGGACATTTTATCAAGGTAGGAATTAGGCTGATTTTGATTCCGTGTTAAGCGGGACTCTTTTGGCATATTTCAGGCTAAAACAACAAAATCCTTCACGCTAAGTGCGTTCTAAAACGTCTAGTAAAAATTTGACTTTAGGTACGTTATTAGATGCGCAAGTTTCTCATACAAGCTCTCAATTCTCTTCTTTCTAAAGCAAGAAAAATATTTTATAATTTAGGCAGCAGGTACGGAAGAAAATACTAAAATGAACAATGTAATAAACCAAATACAAAAAGTCATGTACGATGGGGATAGAGCAAACATTGACCCTATATTCCGCATTGATGATCTTATTCCACCGAATTCTGAATCTAAATACTACACTTATTCCGGATCGTTGACTACACCAGAATGTCAGGAAGTGGTAACATGGATTGTCAACAATAACACGATTACCGTCAGTGAGGACCAGGTAGAAATATAGTTGTTGTGCTTTTTCCACGTTTTTTATGGGTGAGATCATCATGGTGAGATGTTTCCAAGAATTTAAAAGATTTTAAAAATGCACGAATTCACTTCATAGATTATAAGAACAAAGTAACTTGAATGTAGGGTTATTAGGAAAAACTATTAAAGCAGTTTTTCGTTCTTTTAGTTTATGTTTTTCCGATAAACTTTGACATTTTTTACTTATGTCAGTTTTAAATTTATTAAACCATTCGTAATTCCCACCGTATATTTTCCTACTTTTCAAAAGAACACCAAAATAATGTTTGAGGATGAAGAAAACGCGTATTTAGACGTTTGAGCCGTTAGAGCGTCCTCACTAGACGATATCCTAATTCGATATCTTCTTTTCCTACTTAATATTCGACTTACCATCAACTAAGTCTTTTTGTTTTATATATTTAGATTAAAACATTCCGATCGGTGTTCAAGTATAATAGAACTTCTGGTTCGACAGTGAAAGTAGAATACAACTTTCGACCTCCACAACCACTTAACGACCGTACTGTGTACAAAAGCTTTACTGACGCTGTCCCGCAAAATCGTACCTGTAGCTGTAATAACACCTGCAATACAACCTGTAATACAAACGCCGCACAGAGTATGAGCACATTTCAATCGTTTGCAATGTTTCTCGTGTTGAGTTTTTTTTTCATGTTTTTGTAAGATAAGTATTTAAAGACGGGTGTTTGTGTTGTACAAAAAAACGGACATCTCCCATTCCGAAACAAATACTCATAGCTAATTATCAAGGAAAAGTTTAATGTTTATTTTTAGCCTTTGATAGGCATTGTTATTTTTAGTGATGTAGGAAACAGGCTCTAAGAACGGTTTGTTTGTTTGTTTGTTTTGAAAAAAAAATAATAAAAAATAATCTGTTCACCGATTTTATTTATTGTGATTTCTGAAAATCTATGCTTTCTGCAAACTGTATTTTAGTTGCATACTTATCATTTATTTGTTAATTGACATTGGTATAAACCAATTTTTACGTTTTCATACTTTTTGTCATTTTATTCTTCCCGTTAGTTTCCACTCCAGCCGTGAAGGCATCAATAGAAGATCAATTTAAGTGCAACTCGGTAAGGGTAACGTTGCTAGGGTTTTTATGTTCCTAAAGCCCTTGATAAAAACTAATCTTGGTAATTTTTCATAGACCCAGATATGTTGATAAGGTGAATATATTGCGTAATGTTTGTTGATAACGATGATCTCGACTTAATCAAGGGTTTATGTATTAAGTAAATTCCCCTTTTGAGCAATATAATTTTTGTAAAGCAGCTATTTAATCTTCAATAAATCTATCTTAAACTGATAAACACAGCAGCGTGCTCTGAACAGATATCGTCTCGTGGCTAATCTATGCATTCGAGATGTTCTCTTCAAAATATCACGATTTTTATTTGCTTAGACCTGGTTGATTCGGAGAAACAAAATTCTGTTTGCCAATTTTTTATACAATTTTACTTGGTTATACTTCCTAAATTTGATAATCACTCATTGATTACAATATGGTCTAAATTTTCAACTTCCCAGACCTCTTAAATGACTTATTTAAAACTAATAAATTGTGATAAAATCCATACAAACAAAGGACTCATGAAATTTGCTGTGAATAGAATAAATTCAGCGCATAAGCCACAACATGTTTCATGTTGTGGTTTGTGCACTGATTTTGACATCCGTGTTTCTATTCCGTCATTATAATGTATAATGTTCGACAAAACGTCCAACCTCCTGGAAGGCAACTAAGGGTAATTACTCTTATGATAAGGAAAATTAATCATAGCATATGCCAAAAATGAAGGCAGTGCATTCAGAAATATAATTGTTTTTTATTTTTAACTAAACTGCTTGCGATTTTAGCTTCACAGCTCTTAACCCTATTCGGTCCGGGGGGGGGGGCGGATTCCGCCCCCCCTCCCTGACGGTTTTTTTTTTAATAACTCCTGATTGCTTTCTTATATCGCTATAATACTTACTGAGTTTCAACATTTATCTATTAGACACCTGCATGCTAAATTTTTAGGTGCCATACCTGTCAGAGGCTTTGATATTGGCCATTACTCGAAACTACCCCTAAAATCTCTATGAAATCCTTATAATGGGGAAAATATAATAGCTCCTGTTAGGATTATCCTTAGAACTTGAAACTTGCAACACAACTTTGTTTCATCAAGAAGAATCATTTTGAATAATTTTGACACGTGACTAATCCGATTTCCCGATTTTGTCGGATTTTACCCTAAAATCGAAAAAGAACGGATTTTCGGGCAATTTTTGGCAATTTTTTATTTGATCCATGTAAAAACCGGAAGATATGTTAAGATATATGATAAAAAAAAATTTATTTAGCTTTCAGAAACTTTAAACAGAATGTAAAAATTCGCTCTAGAACAAAAGTAATTATATTTTAAGCAGATAGTGGTATTTTTAACAATTTTCAAGCTTCTGATGACGTCACAGGAAAAGTGCTAATGCAAGCAAAAATTTATTGCCGCCATTTTGTTCCTTTTATGACGTACTATAAGTGTGCCAAGTTTGATTCAATTTGAACAATCCTATGAAAAGTTATTGAGGGGGGGGGGCGGAATCCGCCCCCCCCGCCCCCCGGTCATAGTATGTTCGAAAAACCCCGGACCGAATAGGGTTAACAATGATTTTTCACATCCAATCAAAAAGTTTAAGCCAACCTCATTCATAATTTGTTTAGTATTTTTTGGTTTCCGAGACGATTAAGCCGGTATTTGATATTTTTGTTCCGTTTAATGTCGGATATTTAATTAAAACTTTTAATTCGTTAAGGCTCTTTGTTTGAGTTTTCATCCATGATGTCTTGTCAGGCGGAGCTTAAGATCTCCATGCTTTTTGTAAAAGTTATCTGAGATCAATTTCTTGGCCATAGTTTGATTTTATTAAAAATAAGAACATCTAAAACTTTTCGTCTCTATATATATTATAAAAAAATTGCGAACTCCTAAAATATTGTAAACAATGGGTTGAATATAATAGAGAGAACAAAAAATTATTCTTGTGTCGCGCTGTGATGAAAAAATAACAATTTTTCAGATCCAACCTGTTCGTTGAGAAAGATGTCTTAACGACATTTATACAATGCCTCAAAAAAATTTTCTTTATAAGGAGTTTTGTAGAGAACAACTAAGAATTTCCCAGCGAAAAGAATGCCTATAACAGGATTGGCTAGATTGAATTTTGAAGACATTTTGTTCTGTTTGAATCATCGAGTTTAAACGTTTTGTACCGTTTTGCCTATTTAGTTCATAACCCATAAATACATACCTTTGTAGATAACGAAAGTTAAGTGTTTTATTTTATCATTCAATGGAAAGAGTGAATGGTTTCTCTTAGTGTTCAACAGTACAATAGATAATAATTATCATCATTCAAACAATCTATCTGAGATCCACATGACAAATTGAATAACACGCCAGCCTAATTTAGTAAAGACACACATAAGTTGGATTTTCCAATATAAAAGGCCAGCAAACATCAAGCCTCAGTTAAAATTTTTGTTGCTCACAAAAGGCGTGCTTTCATTACACTGTAAACTCTTTTCTATCTTTATAAAGCCATGTTTACTTGTGGACTGTGGTAAACCTGAGACACAGTAAGGAAACCGCCCCAATTTGAGAAAAGTTTGACATGTTGGTCAAGTTATCGAAAGTGGAACCTGGTTTCCTAACATTCTAAATATAGCTTTTCTATA
Source organism: Hydractinia symbiolongicarpus (assembly GCF_029227915.1). Lineage (NCBI taxonomy): Eukaryota > Metazoa > Cnidaria > Hydrozoa > Anthoathecata > Hydractiniidae > Hydractinia > Hydractinia symbiolongicarpus. The sequence goes on along the minus strand of NC_079882.1, from coordinate 9,844,674 downwards.
TTTCTATGTATTAATCCGTGGACGTAAATTTGTAATTTAGGTGGAAGGAGTAAATTTTTGGGCGTTCATGAGGGCAAACGATTGTTTTGCCTGAGGAAAGGATTTTAAATATCATCACCTCTGGACGGCCGGAAAAAGCATAAAATTAAATTGAATCAGTGGCTCCACACGACCGGATACCCATTGTAGCTGCTTCTGCGTCCTTTTCCTTAGGGTCTCTTAAACTCTGAGCTTAAACGAAGTTGATGTTCACGGTGTCTGAATTTTTACTTTTAGTGTCAGTTAAAGGGGTACGCTTTTTTTCCTTTTACATAATCTGTTCAGCATCACACGCCCATATTTCTTTTGAATATATGGTAACCCATGATATGATGTATTGTTTAGATTTTGAGGATTGAAAACTAAGAATACAAGTAAGATTCTCAGTTCTCGTGACTTCAGCCTACTCTGAATCAAAAGCTTCATGCTGATGACGAATTTCCTGAAAACGTGATGATTAAATTGGATTTCTAATTTACTCGGTTAAAATATAAGTTGGGCTATTTTTATTAAGGGCAATAAAAACATGCTGAGTTTGTTATGTGTCTACGAAATAAGCTGACTCATTATATGCAATTCAAAATTTATAATTAAACGGTGAGACATAAGCCGGAAAATTTAATTTATGCCAGTTGGTGGTAGGGAGGATGTTATTGTATAAACCAGACCTACCCACATGACTTGTATATTTTATACACCAATCCGACACTGCCGTGACCGCGTTCAATATGGAGGCCTGGGATCCATGAGGGGGTGAAAAATTCCAAAGCCGTAGGCCATTTTAACTTGAGCAAACGAAGTATAAACATCATTCACTAACAAAAACCAGCAGGGCTTAGTAGGCTTTTATATTTGGACGGTCTGGGGACGAGGTTGACGTACGATAGGACAAAACAGGAAATGTATATTGTAACATGCTGTAAAGAGTTCCTAAGGGGGTATTCATATGAATTAAGCTACAATGCTTGGCAAAATATATTAGGACAAGTTAGAAAAGTTTTGGAGTTTGTCCCAACAATGAATTATTCAGGAGGTGATTACATGGTGAATTTCAGACCGGGCTAATATTTCAACTGGGGACCAGGCTGAAATTTCAACTCGGGCCGTGCTAAAATTTCAACTCGGGGCCGGGTTAAAATTTAAACTCGCGGCCGGGCTGAAAAATGTTTTGCTATTACATGAAGATTTGGGCATGATCTTAACACCGGGCTGAACATTCTTCCACTCGGACGGTCCTAATAGCTGCTGGAAAACTTTCGCATAAGCAAGGAAAGTTTTTTCCCAACCTGAAACCTGAACAAGAACATCTTGTCATTTCCGTTTTATCTTTTCAATAAACTGCAATTATTCGTCTGGAATTATTTCAATATGTTATGTGTTGACGATTGTTACCATATTTGGTGAGTTTATTAATAACTTGTTGTATATAAACTAATATATTTTTATTAAAATTTTGTATTAGCTGATGATGGCTGTGGAAATGGCTGAAAGCTCACATAAAAAGAATTCAATACGACTTTGTCTCTTTTTATACACCCCTTTTAAACACCCCTAAGAGAATAAGAAAAACACTCGTTTTTGTTGTGTTTTATTATGAGTTTTTTACTTTTGTTTACATAATGCGAAACAATAACTCGGTTTACGAAATGTAAGATGGACGAAAAACGTAGTCAAGCGTAAAAGATATCAGCAAAATGTATCGTGAAGTATATAGTACTGGTGTTGCAGTCGGAGCTCGTAAATGTATTTCTCGGTTAAGAACTATAGTTTATTTCTAAGATTATGTCTTAATAAGACATTTTAGTGACACTACGAGTGACTACAATTTAGACTAGTAGTAACTAAGAATGGCTACGAAAGATTACAAGAGACTACGAGAGAGTAGTACCCAGACTACAAATGAATGAGTACGATATGAAAAATGGCGTCTTTAGCGTAAACCTTGGCGGTAAAAAAAAATGAAAGAAAATAGAAACAACGTATAGTGCTTATTCGCTCTCTACTTTTCTGTTACACGTTCTTAGAAGAACATACGCTTTCATTGACAAATGTAAAAGAAGTTAAGAACATTGTAGGTTTTATATATCCACTACCACCGCTGCGCAAGACTAACCCATGACGCAACCGAAGCCCACTCGAACATTGGAAAAAATAATAAGATATCTAAACAGATACTTGTGAATGGACAGTTTAGCAACATACAATATTAACACCAGATTCTTTGTTTTGTTTTCTTTATTTCAGAGGAAGATGTTACGACATGCGGACATCTATGATGGACATCTACGATGGAGATCACTACTTATACTTTACCTTGACAGAATTTTTCATGTTAGAAAATATAGACTTGAACGATAAGTACATGTCTTATGAACTAGCCATAGTTACCACTAATGCGCCCCGAATTACTAATAACGATTTCAAACATTCAAATTTAGAACGGGATTTAAAATTAAAATGGAAAATGGTGGACGTTTGAAATCTATAAAAACTGCAGTGTTAGAACTTATTATTTTCGTTATTTTCACATTTGGCTAAGGCTCTATCTATAAAGTTAGATCTTGATTAAATATATGTACACTTTAAACGCCTCTAGCCTTCTTGTTGTGTAATTTCACGTAATCATTGCTTTTGATTTTTGGTTAAAATTCGTTCAAAAGACTTACGCATACATTTTTGACTTATCAAATCTCCAAAAATTCTTGTGCTGTAATAACAAATTGTGTCTGAAAGCTATTCTGCTGAAACATTTTCCGCCAAATATGACGAATATGATAGAAATGCAGTACGGAATTGCATAGAGGCTTGTGAATAAGCTTATAGCCCAGGGGAAAATTTTTAAATAAAAAGCCCTGCGACTTGAAGATTTCCGTCATTAGCCTAAAAGATTCTGAAATTTGAAGTAGACTTTAAAACGGAGAACAATGGGGTATATAAACACATCATAAGTATCCTAATTCTCAATTATTATTGCGTAAAATACAACTTGATAAATAAAAAATAATTTTTTTTTTACATATATATAGTATATATTCTAAAACAATAGTTAAAACTTTAACTGGATTTTTTTATAACTGATCTCGAAAATTCCAGGATGCAGGATTGCTATGTATGAACTTCACGATTCGAATATATATAATAACTTCTGAACAATTTCAATTTCAATGAATTATTACTCTGTTAAGTTACCAATAAAATCCTTAAAAATTTCTCTCGTTGAAGATTTTTCGAAAATGCTGATGGTGCATGGTTTCATAACAAATGATCTGAAAAAGAAAGTATATTTAAAATTGAGAAAGAAGAATACAATTTTACCAGAACTGAATTAATACTAGGTTGTTTAATTATTGTCTACTTATCTGATTTAAAGTTAGAATTTATTAAAAAGATACAAATCAATGCCATGTGATACACAAAAGGTATACTATATAAATAAAAATATATATATAAATTTAGTCAAGCTGGCTTTGATATCATTGTTAAACAAGTATAATATTAAGCAGGCGATACAAGATTTTCAAACCTGTGGACAATACAGGACTTATTTTGTTGAAATCGATTTATTGAATTTTACAAATTTGATTGTTTATTATCGAGGAAATTGATTGGTCATTGTTTTCGAATTGAATTGAACAAGTTGATACAAAAAAGGGTAGACACTCAATAAATTTGTCAGATTTGATAAATCAACAACATCATTTATAATTTCAAGAAAAAACATAAAAAAGGGAAGAAAACAAAGAAACCTGTAACATACTGTGGGTATGTACTGCAAGGGCTAACTATGTTATGTTATTGGTTAATTTATCAGTTCAACTTGACTGTTCCGTGCAATGAACAACAATATTTTTTCATGATTCAACAAATATCTTTTTTATATATATTCTTGCGGTCTGATTCGTGTCAACCAATCACGGGCAGCCATTATGAAATGGGGTACAAATGCCGTAATTAATGTTTTTGTGGTGAAATCTTCATAAATACAATACTGGATTTTTCAAGGAATTCTTTTTTTTTTAGTCAAATCTTTAATATGTTTTAGATACTGCTTAATTTTTGCCATTTTGCGACATTTTAACGACGTTTTACTTGTAAATTCTGTTTAAGTAAGGTTGCTACTTTGTAGGTTTGACCGTGAAAAGTCCACTTTGTTCTCCATCGGATAGCAACGAAGGAGAACATTCTGACCGCAAGAATACATGATAGCAGCCTCACAAAGGTTCCTTTAGAAGTTATTTTACTCACCCAAAACGCCTATACTTTTTACGGTGTATGTGGCTTATCAGCACCCTCGTTGATAAAATTACACAGGGCAGGATAAAAGTTTTTTGTTGCTTCTGAAAAAAGGGACTCTAATGAAAGCACTATTTTGTGCAGTTCTAGCTTGATAGCTGTAGTACAAGTGAGAGTAGTTTTACGACTATTAACTTATAAAATGCAAGAATTTAAAAATAAGTATTTAGCTCCCTAGCTACATCATTAAAGCTATTACGACAAGCCAGACCATCGGGAAGGGAAGACCAACAAAATGCAAGCAGTTTTAGTCATGGCTATACACGGAATGTTCTGTTCTTGATTGACTTTAAATTGTGATGCATTTATAAATTGCGGCCTTTGGATCATCGCCATAAACCGTTCTGAGTTTAATTTCATATAAAATATAAGTAATCCTTCTACTTACTGTTAACAAGTTTCGAAACAACTTGGACAAAGAAAAACAAACCTTTTCTTGAAGATAAATTCACGTGGGCTGCAGTGACATTTAAGCATATTAAACGAGACAATATTACAAAGCTTTAAATTAACATAACAAAAGAATCTCGATTAATATTTTTTATGGCAGTCAAATCTTCAGAGACAACAAAGAAACCGAGACAAGATAAGTTTTGCTCGATCAGTGTTATTTTTGTCTTGATGGTACCAAACACACAGGTTGTGTTATGTCAAACCTAGGTTGGATGTTCGAGCCGAAGTTCCCCCGCGAAGTTGAGAGTAAGAAAAAAACTTCTCCCATACATAAAACTAGCCATAGTTACCACTAATGCGCCCCGAATTACTAATAACGATTTCAAACATTCAAATTTAGAACGGGATTTAAAATTAAAATGGAAAATGGTGGACGTTTGAAATCTATAAAAACTGCAGTGATAGAACTTATTATTTTCGTTATTTTCACATTTGGCTAAGGCTCTATCTATGAAGTTAGATCTTGATTAAATATATGTACACTTTAAACGCCTCTAGCCTTCTTGTTGTGTAATTTCACGTAATCATTGCTTTTGATTTTTGGTTAAAATTCGTTCAAAAGACTTACGCATACATTTTTGACTTATCAAATCTCCAAAAATTCTTGTGCTGTAATAACAAATTGTGTCTGAAAGCTATTCTGCTGAAACATTTTCCGCCAAATACGAATATGATAGAAATGCAGTACGGAATTGCATAGAGGCTTGTGAATAAGCTTATTGCCCAGGGGAAAATTTTTAAATAAGAAGCCCTGCGACTTGAAGATTTCCGTCATTAGCCTAAAAGATTCTGAAATTTGAAGTAGACTTTAAAACGGAGAACAATGGGGTATATAAACACATAAGTATCCTAATTCTCAATTATTATTGTAATTAACGTAAAATACAACTTGATAAATAAAAAATAATTTTTTTTTACATATATATAGTATATATTCTAAAACAATAGTTAAAACTTTAACTGGATTTTTTTATAACTGATCTCGAAAATTCCAGGATGCAGGATTGCTATGTATGAACTTCACGATTCGAATATATATAATAACTTCTGAACAATTTCAATTTCAATGAATTATTACTCTGTTAAGTTACCAATAAAATCCTTAAAAATTTCTCTCGTTGAAGATTTTTCGAAAATGCTGATGGTGCATGGTTTCATAACAAATGATCTGAAAAAGAAAGTATATTTAAAATTGAGAAAGAAGAATACAATTTTACCAGAACTGAATTAATACTAGGTTGTTTAATTATTGTCTACTTATCTGATTTAAAGTTAGAATTTATTAAAAAGATACAAATCAATGCCATGTGATACACAAAAGGTATACTATATAAATAAAAATATATTTATAAATTTAGTCAAGCTGGCTTTGATATCATTGTTAAACAAGTATAATATTACGCAGGCAATACAAGATTTTCAAACCTGTGGACAATACAGGACTTATTTTGTTGAAATCGATTTATTGAATTTTACAAATTTGATTGTTTATTATCGAGGAAATTGATTGGTCATTGTTTTCGAATTGAATTGAACAAGTTGATACAAAAAAGGGTAGACACTCAATTAATAAATTTGTCAGATTTGATAAATCAACAACATCATTTATAATTTCAAGAAAAAACATAAAAAAGGGAAGAAAACAAAGAAACCTGTAACATACTGTGGGTAGCGTCTAGTTGTACTGCAAGGGCTAACTATGTTATGTTATTGGTTAATTTATCAGTTCAACTTGACTGTTCCGTGCAATGAACAACAATATTTTTCATGATTCAACAAATATCTTTTTATATATATTCATGCGGTCGGATTCGTGTCAACCAATCACGGGCAGCCATTATGAAATGGGGTACAAATGCCGTAATTAATGTTTTTGTGGTGAAATCTTCATAAATACAATACTGGATTTTTCAAGGAATTCTTTTTTTTTTAGTCAAATCTTTAATATGTTTTAGATACTGCTTAATTTTTGCCATTTTGCGACATTTTACTTGTAAATTCTGTTTAAGTAAGGTTGCTACTTTGAAGGTTTGACCGTGAAAAGTCCACTTTGTTCTCCATCGGATAGCAACGAAGGAGAACATTCTGACCGCAAGAATACATGATAGCAGCCTAACAAAGGTTCCTTTAGAAGTTATTTTACTCACCCAAAACGCCTATACTTTTTACGGTGTATGTGGCTTATCAGCACCCTCGTTGATAAAATTACACAGGGCAGGATAAAAGTTTTTTGTTCCTTCTGAAAAAAGGGACTCTAATGAAAGCACTATTTTGTGCAGTTCTAGCTTGATAGCTGTAGTACAAGTGAGAGTAGTTTTACGACTATTAACTTAGAAAATGCAAGAATTTAAAAATAAGTATTTAGCTCCCTAGCTACATCATTAAAGCTATTACGACAAGCCAGACCATCGGGAAGGGAAGACCAACAAAATGCAAGCAGTTTTATTCATGGCCATACACGGAATGTTCTGTTCTTGATTGACTTTAAATTGTGATGCATTTATAAATTGCGGCCTTTGGATCAACGCCATAAACCGTTCTGAGTTTAATTTCATATAAAATATAAGTAATCCTTCTACTTACTGTTAACAAGTTTCGAAACAACTTGGACAAAGAAAAACAAACCTTTTCTTGAAGATAAATTCACGTGGGCTGCAGTGACATTTAAGCATATTAAACGAGACAATATTACAAAGCTTTAAATTAACATAACAAAAGAATCTCGATTAATATTTTTTATGGCAGTCAAATCTTCAGAGACAACAAAGAAACCGAGACAAGATAAGTTTTGCTCGATCAGTGTTATTTTTGTCTTGATGGTACCAAACACACAGGTTGTGTTATATCAAACCTAGGTTGGATGTTCGAGCCGAAGTTCCCCCGCGAAGTAAAGAGTGGAAAATTTTTTTGCCATACACAACACAAACACTATATACCCGCGGTCCACTAAATGTGCGCCCCTTCGGTGGGGCGCAACAAACACTATATACCCGCGGTCCACTAAATGTGCGCCCCTTCGGCGGGGCGCAATAATCACAGTTGTTTTCTCTTAAATTCATGCTCTACGTGCATATGATCATGGCGTATGATCATTTTTTGTGCTAAATTCCACAATCCAACGGATGAAGGTGCGGTTTACATTGTCAGAACTACTCTGGTAAAATAATTGCAAAAAAAACTGTAGCCATGTCATAGTTAGGTTGTTTAATAGGTTGTAATTTGCTTAAGAGATGTTAATTTACTTGTTTATCACTTAAATGTCGTTCTTAAACTTGGTTTCCATCTGGCGTTAATTCGCGTTAAGCGAGTGCGCTAATTTAAGTTAATTTTTTTAAAACCTAATGTAAACGTCGATAACTATTTAGAACACCTGTTTTTAAGATGAAAGTCTACTTCAATATTTCAAAACGACGATCATAGCGCACGGCTCACAGCGCTTGATATTGCGCAAAAATTTCCGAGCGTTATTGGTCGCCCGCGGTAAAGGTCAAACTCATTTTGAAATTTTGGATGATCTTTTCAGAGCGCTGACAGACAATTACATAATTTCAACGCTTCGACCAATGCTTCTTCAGAAAAGAGAAACAAAATGGCTGAAGAAGACACTTTTGAAAATGAGTCCTATGAAGCTAAAAAAACCCAATAATTGACAATAATATGGAATATACAGCAAACTTGCGTCGAAATTCAAACTAAATGAAGTTTTTGGTTCCATCAGCTGAAGCAAGAAAACATCTAAAATTGCACTTTTCCGTGCCAGAAATTCTGAGAACATGACTCCATTGTCCATTACTGGGTATCCCAATGATGAAATATCTACAACATCGCTGACGGATAATGAATCCATTATGTTACAGTACACTTACTCCTGCTAACGTAGATGTCACTTCAGACAACCCCGACCATAGATGATGAATTATTGATAGAAGAGATTATTCAACTATTTAAAAAACAGGCTTGGTACGAGATTGCAACAGAATGGAGGTTGCCGAATGTATAGCTATAATTGTTTCATGTAAAGCATTGTTTTTATTTTCCAAATTTTTTGACTGACTAACTCACAATTTCTCTTACAATTCTCATTTAAAATTGTTGGAAAAAAAGAGATGGATTTGTGAAATACTCCCAAAACCTCTGATATAAGCATAACTTCTTTCGAGACAAAACTACACCCGGGACCACCTTCGAGGGAGTAGAGATACTACTGTTAGTCTATGCTACAATACGATCCAGTCGGTAGGTCTTTTTGCTTCTGCGTTGCGCGTCTTTTCTGATCTTCGTGTTCCTCATCAGGTTGAAGCAGGTACAAAAAAACCCATCTTTTTAGAGGGACTTCTTCTCCGGGTACTCTTCGCTCTTCACAAGTGGTACTTCCTCGAGCTTAATGGCCTTCGAAGGCTTCAAGCCAGTCATCACTGCCTTAGTGTTATTCAGGTTCTTCACAGTAAAGTACAGGTTTTTAACACATATCGTACTAGTAACACATATTGTACTACTCTAAAGTTACCAACTGTGGCGCATTTTGAGGTTTAAAGAGTTCTCCGCGTGAACCTTGTTAAACGACTCAACAAACGCTGTAAAATTATAATGGTATTTCGTTGTTGCACCCTTAATCTCTACACCTTTGCCTTCTAGCAGCTTTGTCAGTCTTGAACTCGTCCCCGTTATCACATTGAAAGGCTTAGGAATAGCGTAGAGGTCCTGCTTTGTAGATATCCTTGATCATCTCTACAACACCTGCAGCTTTCTTCGTCCCTAATGGTTTTGCACCTTATACATGGAGTCCACGTCAATGCATGTTTATATATGTAAGTGTTGCCGCATCCTCGTCCCCAGAGATTGTTACCTATACAAAGTCCCTAGCGCTTACTTGACGGCTAAACAGGACCCTGGTAGCTACAGGCTGCTATTCATAACCAGTATATTGGTCTCTAAATAATTAATGATTTGTCTCGCTTTTACAATTTCTGCAGTTAGTAAAAGTAACTTGATCGAGTCCTTGTTCTTCACATACGCATGGCGAAGAATTTGTTTTTAATGCGTGACTTTGGAAAGTCTTTTTATTTTATTTTAAACCAAATTATTATTTGTTCGCCCTGAAACTATATTTTATAGTAATGAAGTCTTTTAAAAAGCATTATTTATCAACAAAATGTGGTAACGTGTGATTAGATAAAACTGATGCAAGAAAACAACCTAGGCTAGCGTTTATATATACAAGTCTAGTACCTCTTCGGGAAAAAGTGTAAGTCTTAGATTGTGGCATCTAGCTAGTTACATATCAAATAAGAAAATAAAATCAAAGCTGGCTAGCTAGCTATAAAATATGTTTTAACGTCTTATGAATGTTACCTAAACAATTTTTTAACAGCAACCCAGTTGATAAGACTAAGTTTTAAATTGTGTCAAAAATTAAGCATATTGTTCAGCAAACTTCAGTTCTTATATCTACGTAACAATCCCTTTCCTGCCGCGAAAATGTCAAAGCCAGAGGAGCTGACGAGAGAGCTAGTGAGTGACTTTCTTTTGCAACAACTCGGAACTTTGTTCCGCTGTCAGATACAGTATGCTTTGTCATGTCTTTATTACATGACAAAACGATTTATTTTTGTAACACGCCCTGCTCAGCTGCATTTGTTGACGGCAAATCCTAACAAGGCTAGGGACACCGCAATGAACGTAGAAGTCGGAAAGCTGTCAACCCTTGAGGTATTGATTAAGTACTTCAGCATACACTTTTCTAACTCGGAGATGTCTGCTTTGCGTTGCTGTTCACGTTTGTGATTTTGAAAATTGTGCCCGCACCTGTGATGAGAACTTCGTTGGTAGCAATTTATTGCCAGTGCAGTCTGCAACTTTCACAGAGCTTTCGCTCACATAGACACTGTGGGACTCTACAGGTGCCCAAAGCGTTGTTGTGTAGCCTGAGAATCATCTGATCTGTGGCCTGCATGGGTATAGAGAATTTTAGCTTGTGCATACTCTCGCAAGAATCGTCTCTCCATGTTGACAACGGTGCATTTGCTCGTATTAAATTGTGCATTACACAATATGCCGACTGTATTTTGCCAAACTACTGCGATACTTTTAGCAACCTAAAATCGCAACCCTTCTCCTTGACTTGGACCACATTCCCTGTACCAGTCCGGAGAGTTTTTTGTTGTAACCACTCCAGCTTGGGTCATGCAATTGGCGGGAACGTGATCCATTTTGCATGACAGATATTTGCAAGAACCACACTTTTTTACGCCGCTGGCAGCTATTAGTTCGAGCTTCTCATGCAGGCAACCTAAGAAAGACCTAAACTCTTTTTCCAGCATTCTAACCAACAAGCACACGCAAACCACCCCGGCGAGGGCTGAAATCAAGTTCTTCACGTACATGTCGTGCCCGAAAGTACCTCTCAACAAAAGAGTCCTTCCATCTACCTGTATGGGCACTTCTGTATTTCACAGTAGTTTCCCGTCTGCGCTCTTCTTTAAACACATCAATTAGCCTCGCGAAATACTAAGAAGCTATCTTGGTGCCTTTACAGCTTTTTTAGCTGCAGAAACGATGTGATCGTCGACACCTCCGCAGTCCAGAAGCATCCTTCCCGCGCACGCAGATTTTCCAGCGTGTTCCAAATACAGCTATTAATTTTGGCAAGCCATGAAGACCAACCAAAACCATGGTTGTGACCCTCTAACCACGATGCTTCGTCCATGTTTAGTTTTGCAGATTGTCTTGCGATCCCTAAAATCTTTTTTTCTGTTAGGGCATATCTGAAGTTAAGCCCCGACCAAAGTATCGTAGAGCATCTCAATTACGTCCTTTTCATGCAGCGAAACATTAAATTGTCAGGCTTGTTGCACTGAGGAGTCGGCGTGTTTTTAAAAACTTCGAATCTGTTTGCGCTTCTACGTTTGGAACCTTGTTGTGCGTTGCTGCTGTCGTACCCGACACCTACCATCACAGTGTTGTTAGACTGTGTTAAACTGACTCTGGAAGAGGTTTTGACTGATGATTCTACAATCTCCTTTTGTAGCATCAGTTTCTTCTTTCTCCTCTTTACAGTGCCGCCAACTTGCAGCCTTGTGCTACTCCAGTTTGCTTTACTTGCTTTGTAATGACCCGCTGTTCTTCACCTTGTTGTACAGTGTCGTTCATTTATTTTATGGAGATAAACCTATAAAATCAACCCTTTATCACAAGGAATTCATTCATCCAAATTTCAACACTCTTTACCTAGCTTCAACTCGCATACATGAGGCGGAAATCAACTGCAGGTGAAGTCACAATGATTTTTCTATGAATATTTAAACAATGGCTGCATAGTGAAACAAAGAACTTCATCTTGCGAGGTTTTTATCATACTTTTCAGAAGATCCTTCAGATATTTTTGACAGAAAATTCCCCTTTTTTTTTTTTTTTTTCATTTACCCCCTTTATTTCTTCTTTTTTTTCTGGACAACTAAGTGTGGTTGAGCGTTTAGCCATAGAAGGTAATAGACGTCTCCGTGACACAATTCTTCAAACTCTTTGCTTTGTGATTACTGATGTTCATCAAACTCACAAACTTCTTGTTCTTACTGATCGGAAGTAGCCTTGCGTCTTCGTAGATCTATGCGTGTCTTTACATCGGCAGTTATATTCCTGTAGAAGTCCTGCGTTCGAATTTGGTAAACAAAGCTGTCTATATACATATCGCAGAGTTGTAGCGTACTACCATATTTTAGCTGCATGTAGTCGTAGTGAAACTCGTACATGACCAGCTTCGAAAGATCTAGGAATGCTTCCCTACGATACACAGGATTCAGCATTTTTACCTACCTTTTGCCCATCTTTACACCACTAAGATGCTTGCCGAACAAAAACTGCTCTTGAAGTTCGGCTTCGCCATGAGCTTATGGTCGTGAGCTTCATGTTGCGTTGGCTACTAAAATTCTTTTTGAAGACAAAGACGTTCATCAGTTTGAAAAAGTCCTCCTCTAACTTGTTCTTGGCGACGGTCTTCAGCCTTGAGTTGAGATCGATATAGACCTTAAGCCATTCACTCTGATTGAACTTAACGATTCAATGTACCTTTCTTAGTATAAAGCCGTGTTGTATAGACTAATGAGGTGCTCTGATATGCACTACATACTTACGTTTTTCTTTCAAGTTTAGTACGAGCTTCTCCACATCTTTCATCATCATGCGCCTTGTTAGAAACGGTAGGTCAGTTTGCGCATCGTAGAGCGACTCGGGATAGAGTACACCCACATCAAGCAGGTACTCGTGCTGTGAATCCATGAACAGCTCTGCAATCTGCTTGGCTGTAAATTTATTGGTCTCAGGGAACCTTTTAAAGCCATGTGTTGGCAGTTCCTGTGTCATCGTCCATCCGTAGAGTTGCGTAGGTACCAGGATACTTTGGCAGGAGTATACTCATCACCCATTTACTTGTTGTTTGCCTTTACATAGAAATGTACTGCTTGCGTGATTCTTCCACGAATGCCCTTTTTAAACATAGAGAGCATGTCTAGATCTGTGAGAATCTCCAGCTCTATTTCTGTCTGCAAAGCTCGAAGACATCCACAAAAAGTAGCACGTCTGTAGCGAGTTATGTATCGTGATAGTCACCGAGTGTAGCCCTATGGGGTACTACAGTTCTTCTATACATTTTGATCATGCTCGTAAACCACGTGGGAATTGTCTTTCTTATTGAGATTACAGTAGAACGCTTTCTTCGGAAGTAATTCCGTCTCTTTTGGGCGTTCCCGTTCATTCATATACTCGTGTGGATATACGCCTTTGTGTAACATATCAGCTTGCCTCCTAACGGCACGTCGGCTTTTACGTTAAAGCTGATAAATTTATTTGAGTTTTCGCGATATAGTATTGCGAGCTCTCTAATGAACAGATGCGTATTGCAACCGTTCTGTTGGGGCGGGTGCAATCAATCAAGATACGCTTACTCTGACACACGTTGAAGATTTTTGCTAAACAAGATACAAAAGATATAGTATCCAAACAAACTAAAATTGACATAAAAAATCGTTTAAATCCTACTGCGATCCTCTGACCCTCTAGTGTGCCTCACTAGTGGGTGCAAGGGATCAAGAAACAGACGCAGGGACACAAACTAGAATAAAATAAATAATCAATAAATATAACTTACTAGCTTGTTCGCGATTAGACACTAAACATTCACCCGCGTACACTTCCACTAAGTAAAACAAGACACTTCCACTAAGTAAAACAAGAGTTCCACTGAACTCTACTAAATCATCATCACAAAAAGCTTCACACAGCTTGTTTAAATTTTAATTTCGTGCAGAAACAGACAAAAAACGCCTTTATAAGCAAAAATGCGCTGGGAACAATTAGCAGTTCAACCGTGCGTTGTTCCCAAGACATATACCCGACATAATATAAACTAATTAAAACGGCATTAACACGTTCAGTTTGTGAAGGATGATAGATATATGTTATGGATACGTTCACCGCAATGTCTGGGTTGTTCTTCTCAAACCTGGATATGTGATAGCCGTTGAAAACTATGCCCTGCTAGTTGTAACGATCTTCAAACCCTCGTAGTTTGGAAATGCGCTTCGTATAACAACCAATCTCTTTACGGTGGAGTGCTTCAATAGGAAATGCGCTTCGTATAACAACGAATCTCTTTACGGTGAAGCGCTTCAATAATTGAAGCACTCTTCATTTTTGTCCTTAGGATTGTTTGTTGCCTACTTCTAGAGATCCATGTACGAAGAGCCTCTTGTGAGCCTCAGCCTATGAAAATTTCCATCCATGTGCAGGATCTGATTTATGGTAAACCCACTCTGTGCTAGGGCTGGATGCTCAAATGTTTCTTTATCTGTGCGAACATGGTATCCAGCACATCTTCTACATTATTACCCTGGAAAACCGGGGTTAAGTTGCTGTTGAAGACCTTGTCGATCCTCGTGTATGCATTGTTAGACCTGGGTGCCCACTATACTCCTTTTAGATTTTCTGTGTCGGGCTCTACAGCCAGCACTATCTTCTTCTGCTACATTATCCGCGTGGCCAAATGTACTTTCGCAGAACCCGTGTCATTGGTGTTTTTACTTTCGATCGTACCATCCCTATGTACTCATCAACGTCACCTTTTTTTAAAGCCTGTGATGTGAAAGCTTCGGAAGGTCTTGTTATGTTCTTGAAGTGTGAGCTTAACGTCTTCTTCAGGCTCTTTGTATAGACCCTGGAGACCGTCGAGGTAGTCCTCTTCCGCCTTCTCTTCAACATCATCATGAAGCGTAGGTGTCGTCAGGGCGCTACATGCTCGTTCCGCACACTCTACAGTTGGCGGCGCTGATTCAACGCTCTATAATTTTGTCATTGCATTTCTGAATCAGCTCGTCTCTCTTTATATTATATAGGTTCTTACTCTCCGATTTTAATCCCTGTGGACAATGCTGAGGCGTTTGTTGAGGAGGGAAGTTCCTTTATCTACTCAACTTCTGCATGATATCGTCGGGTTTGAGGGAATTCCCTTTTTTTGAAGGGGGTAATGGTAAGCTGTGGAGGGGGTTGGGAACAGGGAGTTCAGCGATATATCAAAAAGGTGCTGCGGAGCGGCCGGGAGCGGGGGATGCGTCGATATTCAGAAGTGTGCACGAAGGTGTCCCAGATGTAACCTAGCCATATCTCTTTCTAAAAGTTTGGTTCTTCCAATTCAATTTTATGAACAGTTGTCAGACTCAGCAATCCTCTTTACGTTTTTGTAACTTTTTGTAACACAATCTTTATAATAACAAATATTGCATAATATATTTTGACGCTTAAATAAATTATCTATGTCGGATTTAAACCCTAGGGACGAGGTTCGTTTTTTCAGGCCGTTGTCGCTGCTCCTATTCTAAAGAAATGGCTGATGTATTTACCGTTAAGATTGGCTTTTTTGCATGTTTTTGTCAGCCAGGTAGAAAAATGGCATCGGGAGACGTTAACGAAGAGGGCTTCTGACCCTTCCCCTCGCCGTAGTAGATATATGGACATCAAGCCTACTGGGCAAAAGATGTGCTCTGTATTTTCCAAAATCAATTGTCTTACTTCCTTGAATAAAACGGGTTTTTTTGCCACTTTTATCTAAATGAATAATTTTTAGCTGTCTGCATAACTCGACGGTTGAGATCGCAGGTTGCATTTGCAGTAAGTTCTGACACAGGACAAGCTTGATACTTCATTCTGTTGTACCAATCGATGTATCGGTGTTGAACTAACGATTTTTAATACGAACTGGAATAGCTGTTGACTAAATATAGATTCCATTTTAAATTGAGCTTAACTCCTCCTGAAGGGCGATAAAGCACGTCACTGGAGGATCTGCAGGACGATCTTGATTTGTTGGTATCAGCTGATGAAATTCCTGAAAATGAAATCTCAATAACGTATCAGCTGCGTTGGAAGTTTTGCTCGGTACATAAGTGTCAGAATACATAAAATTGTGAAGAATGAAAAACAACTAGTTTTCCTAACAGAATCAAGACTTCCCTGATCTTAATAAGGCCAGAGGTCAATAGACCACCCGATTATCGCACAGAAATAAAACGTCTTTCCTTTACCACTTAAAAAGTAGACCGCTAACGTTTTGGGAGTCAACTTCATCACTGCAATACTCACCTGTATTGCTGATTTCGGATATTTCAGTACTGTCCGTTTGTTTCCCAGGATAATGTTGTACATTTTTGAGGCTGCTGTGCCAGGTGATATTATCAATTGTGACATCGAGTTGAAAGCCCTAATGGCGAATCAAACAAATTTCATTCCATTGAAGTCTCCATTGTAGGTCTTCTCTTTCTAAGAAAGACAGGCAAGAAAAAGGAGACAGTTCTTTTACGGAGTAAGCTTTGGATATTAGTCTCCTGATGAACTAATAAAAATACGAACTACCGTTTCCTCAGTTACACGCCAATTTATATAATGTATAGAGCCGTGTACAACGAACGATAGGAGATATAAGGGTTTAAACATTGTGCTGAAAGGTTTTTTATTTCACAGTTGCCCAGGTATATAGTATAGTGTTCAAGACTTTGACCAAGAAAATGCATGATCATTAAAAGTTTATTTTTAACGTCATATTAACCCGTCCGTTTTGAATCAGCTGGGTTGACGTAGCTTTAGAAATCTGACCTAATTTTTATCTTAGCAGTCTCCTAGTTACTCACGCGGGAGATGACGTCAGTTATTTCTACTCGTTTTTAAGTTATATGTCCTCAAAGTTTTAAGTGCCTTGCAATGACTTCACTAACAACGGTAATAATATTACTGACGTCGGACGTCCGAGATTGTCAGAAAGAGAAAAAGAGCCCTGGTGACGAGTTTAACGTCAATCTTTGTTATTACGTAAATGTTAAAAATAGCCGAAAAGCAAATTACAGTTAGACTTGTTCTTTCGAATTTGCCAGACAGGCGTTTTCTTCATAAACCACGCTAGCATATTTAAGACATTTCGTGTAGAGCCATAGGTGTAGCTGGAATGCGCTATGTCAAGTTTTGGGTTTGCGAAGAAGTAAACCTTTTTACTTTTGTCGCAACAAGTTCATTATTAACATTTTGACTTGGTTGTATCATTTGTTTGTCTTTTCTCATGCCATTTTGCTGTCGTACGCAATTTTTGTCGGCCATAAAACGTCATTCTTCAACCTCGTTTCCAGGGCATTTTGCCCATTTTTTGATTAACGTAATTGGCCGCACCATAAACGTATTTATAGTAGAGCGTGTAGTAGAGCGTAGTAGAATGTATTTCTCTGTAGTAAAGCGTATTTCTCTGTAGCAGCCTGTAGTAGAGCGCAGTAGAATGTATTTCTCTGTAGCAAAGCGTATTTCTCTGTAGTACTTTACTACATTGTACTACAAGGAAAGAAAGCCTTGCTACACTCGACAACAGACATTGATAAGCCTCACTACAATGTGCTTTATGGAGAATAGCACATCATTATCTCCACAAGGCTTGGAAACGTACATAGGTCTAACGCATGTTGAATACTATATCTCTTTCATATTCAGGAAGTAATACGTGGACGACTTACCCAAAGTTTGGGAAATTAACTTTAGCCCAACACGGATCAGAACAGCTTTTGGAAATAGAAAGTAGAAAATATACTGAGTAGTAGTAGTAGTATTTATTTGCTGCTATATAGATTGTACAGTATATAATATATAAAAATATAAATGTATATAAAGTTGTATGTTAATAATAATACAATACAAGCTATAGCAGTCAGGAGACCGACCACTAGCAAAAGCTAATCTAAGGAGGCCACCTTTTTAGTTATAGTTTCAAAACTATTTTTGTTTATGTGCAATAAGAAGTCAATCTCATCAAACATACCCTGTCATTGGTTCCAGTGTGCATTTTTAGAAAAGTACTTATGACATCATAAGTTATCAGGTTTTAAATATTTAAATCTTAAATTACTTGAGAACAAGAAAAGATTTTTAAAAATTCCAAAAGACTTAATAAACAATTTTTTTATCCTCTTTAACATACAAAAATATCATTTTCAATGCAGGAATCCCTTTAAATTGGGAAGGTAATGGTCACATTTTGTCAGGTAACATTTTGTCAGGTAACATTTTGTCAGGTATAATTCTGAAAGGCAATTTATTGTTAGGACTTATTGTTAGTATGTTCACTGCCCGCAGAATATATAACTAATGTGTTTATTTATCCTATATTTATGGTATAGCTATAGCTATACAGTTGGTGGCTGAATTGGAAAAAGTATATAGATTCTAGTTCATAACTGGCAGCAAAACCAACGGCAAAACTAGCAAGCGTGACTTATAACTTAGCAGCCATATGTTTTGCTGCCAGTTGTGTTTTTACTGGTCCTGATTTTAATGTGTTCTTTGTAGTAACTTTCGGCACAACTTGAGGTTGTGACTTATAATTAGGGGCTGCTTGTTTTCCCACCAGTTGTGTTTTTCCAGTCCTGATTTTAATACTTCTTTAAGTAAAAACTTTAGTACACTGTTCATTAAAGTAGGCATTTCTGACAATTTTTTTCTTTGACACATCTTGGCGCATTACAGAAACTTGCTTCTTGTTACTATGGCATACATTCTAAGCTTAAATGCAAGGATATATGTTCCATAATTGGTGGTCATCGCAAAAAGAATGTTTCCATGCCTCAAACTTATTTGCCACAACATATAAAATCTCATTTTAAATACAGGAATCCCACTAATTTATTTTTTATTTATTTCACAACTTCTATTTTTACAATATAAGGAAAAGTTTTTAATTAATTGTGTCAGTTTGTATGATTATGTTCGTTTATATATAATATATTTTAAAACTATCAAACAGACCTTCTTTTTTTACTTTAGAAAAATAACAGCCATGGCTTCACTGTTAACTCCAGATATAATCAATCAAAGAAATAATGCAAAGAAAAACTTGTACACCATGTTTCATAAAAAGGTTGAGATGGAAATTATTGATATGGTACTTAGCAACTGTGATTATGATGGTAATATAATATGTTACCCTCCTTGCTAGTAGTCTGTTGTTTAATTTCAATGATACTGTAAGGGAAAAATGTTTCTTTTTATGTTTATGTTATGTATATATAAGAAAAACAGAATTTTTAATAGTGGATTTTTAAATTTAAGATTGTATCTCAAGCATGTTTATTTACAAATAACCCATTATTTACTTGTTAATAATTTCAACAAAAAACTACAAACCATGGGTAATTATATAAAACTCTTTTGCTCTGTGTTCATTTTTTTTTTGTGAAGTAGTGCTTCAGGGGCTAATACAGGTCAATTTAGACATTGTTATACTGATTTTTGGACATCTATTTTGAGCACTTAGAATAGAGAGATGAAAACTGCCTTACTTCTTCTAATGATTGATAGGGAAAAAATGTGGTGGTAACGGTTCTAGACCTTGTAGGTTTACTTTAAAATATTAACTGTTTAATACAAACAAATTGAGTTGTCTCGTTTTCTGCAAAGGTATTACCGATGCCCAAAGTAATTTCCTGGATTAACCCCTGTGCTTATACATTTAAGTCCTTTCACAAAACCAAATAAATTCAGTGTAAATCAAGTTGGCTTAAAATCAAGCTGTTGACCCTGACATTTAAATTTTTATAGCATTGTAAATTCAAACTAAACTATGCTTACAATTAAGAAAACAATTGGAAAACCATTTTAGATCCTTGCTGGTTATTATAATCAGTTTTGTAAATACATAGGACATCAAACATGATAAGGACATAATAAATTCCTTGTTGTTTTTTCAGTCCAAAAAACTTATTCATACCTATAGAAAATGTTGAGCTATTTCCAAATATTTAAAATTTACATTTATATATTTAATTAATATAAAAGATATCACAATTTTAAACAAATCATGATCACTTTCCTTTACTGTATCCGTCAACATAAGTAATAAGATTTACCAATAGAGCTTTTTAATTATTTTTTATTGCGATCCTTTTTTTTCCTCTACTAACCAAACTTGTATTTTTCAAATTCTTACGTTGTTACCTGAACATAACTTAGTTTTACATTTGTGCATGTTTCGCTGCAGTTATAAATTTATTTTGTTTATTTATTTCAGAAAACACTGCATATGAGCATTTGCTTGTAATGGCAGGGGACATGTTAGATACTGAAACTGATAGATTGAAATCTCGAGCTGCAAGTTCTCACCAAATTGATAAAGTGGAAGATGTAACACCAAAAAACATTAATCAGCCTCAGCCTACCAATCTGTTTGAGCAACTTTCCACTACTTCACAAAAAAGAACCTCCAATGATTTAATGTGTACATCTACGTTGCTTGCACACGACTCCTCTGTTGTTCTTGCCATCCCTTCAAATGACAAACAGTATTCCTTATTTGGTAATTTATCACAACCTAATAAATCTACATTATTTCCAGAGAAAGATGTATTACATTCTTCAAAGCAAGTCAATCTGTTAAATGGAATGACCAACTCTTTTGTTTGTGATTCAGTTGTGAGAGATTGTGCAACAGCACCACCACATAAAGCAACTTTGCCGCAATCATTTCAAAAAACTCAAATCCTTGACATACGTGAAGATACTTCAACTGAAACAACAAAAGGTGTGTATGTTCGACCTTTAGGTGCATAATATACTGCATTATCTAGCTGAACAACATTTTTCCTCAGTGGGGCTACAAAAAGAGTAATTTCAGTTTCTTTTATTTGTAAATAATTAATCTTAAAAAATTAATTTTAGAAAAAAAAATGCTCATAAAGTCTATTGAAGATATTTATTATTCTCACAAGTTATTTTCTATTTGTAAAGCGTGACAAAAATCAGGAAAAGCATGAGCAAAACCCACTAAGTCTCCTTAATTTCAAAACTTTGCTTCCCCTATAAATGCATAAAATCCTCACTTGTTTTAATGGGAAGGTTGAGAAGAAAACGTCTTATTTCTTAATATCTTATATCATCCTTATAGTAAATTATTTACAAAGATCCTAATCGTACAGAAAATAATTTGTAAATCATGGAAATGATTTCAGAAATAATTTAAATGATAACACTACCAAAACCTTTTTCTTGGCAACTACACAAGCATCAATAAGTGACTCAGGATGAACATTCTTTCGTATTAATGACTAAGGTAGATAACCTCGAAATTCAAATTAGAAGAAATTTGAAGCAATTGTGAAACATCAATAAAGCAAAGAAAAGAACGGACTACATAAGTAGTAAAAAACTAAGAAATGACTTTAATAAAGAAATGACTTCATTCAAGAAATTCTTTATGATTTAATTTGCATTTTGATATTGGTTTTTCCTCTGAGTTGTTGAATTTCACCCTGTATTAACTATTTTAAGCATGGTCTAAATTAAGACACGATCTCCTGAATTATCCTAATGATCTTGTACATAAAAAAAAAACAGCCCCTGTGCAGTGTACAGGAATAAAAGAATGTTATGAGGATCGTTTCTCACTTGTGACTTTTGTTGTATAATAAACACAAGTTTGTGTGTGTTAAATGCTAAAAGTTTTGACATTTTCTTATTGGTTAATGATGACATAGTAGAAAGCTTTGTGTGTGTATAAAATGACTTTTATAAAAAAAATTCTAAAACTTAGTATCAATAATATGTATTTTTATAGATCAGTTAAAACAGAGAATAAACAACTCATTAAACTTAATTTTGGTCTTGATGAGAGGTTTACCAGGATCAGGAAAATCATTCATGGCTAAGTATATTTACGCTATTTTTGTTATTGTTTTTTTAGTGTATATAATATTAATAAATCTTCACTTTTTAAATCCTTTTTTTCAGAGCACTTGGAGGTAACACAGCAATTAGATGTTCTGCAGATGACTATTTCATTAAAGATGGAAAGTAAGGTCATTTTTAGTTTTTATTTATAGTAATTCTGAGTTTCTTTATTTTCGACTGCCTGAGAAGGTCACCTTCCGACAGTCCTGTTTAAGAATTTGCAGTGCATTCTAAAAGTTATATGCAGTTAACTCCACGTTTTTTATTGTTTTTGAAAAACTGTTGCATGCATTGATAAATTACTACGGTTGTTCAAGAACTATCAAAGCAACAAAATGATTTTTTTTGACCCACATGTGTCCGTGTTTCCCTATAAAACCCTGCCGTAAAATGCGATTATCTAATTTTGCATTTTTGGGCTTGCAAAGAATTTTTTTACTCTAATGTGTGTTTATCACACTGAAAGTAGAACTTTAAGTTCTTTTAATTTTGCTGTTCTATTATTAGTGATTGCCAAGCTAGTAATATTGATACATTCTTTTAAATTCACACAGGTAAAGAACAATTTCTAGTATAAATGCCAACATTTTAATAAACAGGCCGAAAAATGGCATTCTCATGTCACCAATTTTTGACCTATACGTACAGATTATAGTATAGATTCACAATCCTATTTTGTCCATTTGCATTTCTTATTCTGTAATTTGCACAATGCTTAAGGTGCTATATTCCGAAACTTAAGTTCCACAAATTTTTTTGGCACACAATTTCTTCTCTTACAATACCCTTATTAATTAATTAATTAATTAATTAATTAATGGTTTGTTTTTTAGATCTAGCATTTATAAAAGAATTAATTTTTTATTTAGATATAGATTTGATTCTACACTATTAAGTAACCTATACGTACAGATTATAGTATAGATTCACAATCCTATTTTGTCCATTTGCATTTCTTATTCTGTAATTTGCACAATGCTTAAGGTGCTATATTCCGAAACTTAAGTTCCACAAATTTTTTTGGCACACAATTTCTTCTCTTACAATACCCTTATTAATTAATTAATTAATTAATTAATTAATTAATTAATTAATTAATTAATTAATTAATTAAATAATTAATTAATTAATTAATTAATTAATTAATTAATTAATACTCAATCAATATGAAATGGTTTGTTTTTTAGATCTAGCATTTATAAAAGAATTAATTTTTTATTTAGATATAGATTTGATTCTACACTATTAAGTGAAGCTCATCGTTGGAATCAAGAACGAGGTAAACTAGACCAAACTGAGTACTTGTTTACATAATCTTTTAACATTTATCCTGCAACCTCCTAATACTTCAGCTTTAGTTCTTGATTGATATAATGTACTTTACCAGAGACTATAAACTAAATATTTTTTAATTCAGCAAACAATGCTCTGAAATATAAACTTTCCCCAGTTTTTATTGACAACACAAATACTCAAGCATGGGAAATGAAACCATATGTTGCAATGGTGAGTTCTTCAGACGCATTGCTTAATTATTATCTACAATGTTGATCTTATTTATTTATACTGGTAGTTTATCAGTATATGATACATAATTGATTAGCTGTACTCCCAGTTGTAAACAAAACAACCAAAAATAACATTTTTTAGTTGGAGGTAACGTTGCTATTAAAATTTTTCTTCATTTGTTTTACTTGTAGGCACTGCGACACAAATACGAAATAATGATATTAGAACCAGATACACCCTGGGCATGGCAACCAAGTGTTTTAGCAAGGTAATTTAAGACAATCAAGCTAGGCTTGAATAACCAACTATGAATAACAACTTATGTTATTCGTCTTTGATATTGATACTAGTCAATAAGGCCCGTGGAAAAATCCACTAAGGCAGAAAAAATAGGTTGTTTTAGATTTTTTGATGACGTAAGCAACCCATCCACACAAAAAAATTAGAATCTTGTTTTCATGTTGCCTCTGTTATGTAGAGCCTAAAACTCTGATCAAGAAAATGTATATGATCATGTGCTCTTGATGAACGGTTAATGAGATATAGATTTGTATGTTCTCTTCATTGTATAGATCTTGAAACGCTGATAAAGAAAATGTATAAGATCATGTATCTTTGACAAACGGTTGCAGAGATGTTGGGATTTAAAGGTTTTTTGATGATGTCATTGACCTGTCCATTCCGAAACGGATTCGGGGAACTTGGTTTGGGAAACTTACCCAAATTAGTCCCAGGTGGTCCCTAGTTACCCATGCAGTGAAAAAACCGACGTCACTACCTCATTTCCATGTTATTTAGCCTCAAAGTTTCAAGTGCACTGGCTTTATTAATTTAATATAAGATATTGACGTTAAATTGGTCCCAGGTGGTCCCTAGTTACCCATGCGGTGAAAAATGACTGACATCATCACCTTGTTTTTAAGTTATTTGGCCTGAAAGTTATAGCTGCATTGTAATGGCTTCATTAATTTAAATTAAGATATAAATATTGCGCCTTTACATCAGAAAATTTAACATGAGACATATAGGTCTTTCGGCTACATCAAAAGAAAATGAACACTTTGCCTGATATAGACAGACACACACTCTTCGCATTATTATAAGAGATGAAAACTGTGTCTCTGCATCTGTGACCATCCAAGTCTGTTGTATTTTCTCTAATTCTCCTTAAAATCACCTATAAAACATCCTTTATAAAAATATTCTGTGCTTTAGAAAAAGTTTTGTTTACTTTTTTATTTAGCCAAAACAAATAATGCGATGAAATAAAGTAGTTTTATTAGCTGGGAATTTTATTGTATGCTAATTTAAATTTACTGTGATAGGTGCTTTTTTATAATTGATTGTACAAGTAAATTCACAGGCAATAAAGTTGTTATCAGTGCTGTCTATTTCATTAAAAAGTTTAACTGATTTTTTGTGTCTTTTTAGTGAAATTGACAAATATTTGGTAATAAGAAGCATACAATAAATTTCATTAGTTAATAACTGGTCTACTAGTGTTTGCGTCTTGTTTTTTTTAGAATTATGGGTCAAAAGGTCAAAAAATATTTGCCTGTCATTTTTTCTGACTGACCTTTCTTGCCAACCACAAAAAATTTGATTCAGGATTTTATTTTCCCAGTATTTTGTAGTTTTTGTAAATTATAAGTTTAGGTAAGATAAGGTCTTATACATGAAGGGGAGGAATCGTAAAATTGAAAGGAGTGCTGTATATCTAAGAAAGGTTGCATTTGTTTTGGTCGTGCTTTGTGGATCTTGTATATGAGATTTCTACATCTGACTTACCATAGCTCTTAGAAATCTTTATAAAATATCCACAAAGGTATCGCGAGGACAATAAAGTTGTCATTTACTTTGTTTTACAAAGTTTTTAAGTTGAGTTTTTCAAAACATGTTCTGATCGTTTGTTTAGAAAGAATTCTCACTGGGTTCCAAAAGAAGCAATTGAGAATATGTTGGCTCGATATGAACGAAACATTACTGTCACAGGTCTCATACGTATGATCAATCCAAATTACGTACCACCTGTAGAGAATGTTCCTGGTAGAGGGGTGAGGAAAAGGTCTCCTCCTAACAGTCCAGTTAATCATAGAAGACACCTAAAATCACCCCAAAATAGTCCAACATCTCACCAACGCAAGTCTCCCGAACATAGTCCAATGACACACAGACGCATTATAACCAAAACAAACATTACTTCGTGTGAATTGGATGTTGAAGAAGAATTAGCAATACAAGGTAGTTCTAATAATCAAAAACAGTTTGAAGATCGTCCGAATAAATCTATAAAAGATTTTGAAATCACTAAGGTCGTTGATGGAATTGAAAATGTGTTTGTCACTTATTCACCAACTAGTAAGACACAGGTGATTCAGCGAGAAGTAAGTATGCTCATTTTGTGTGTTTTCGTCAATTTGTTGTTTGGATTTTAATGATTTATGGTGTGGGTGGGTACTTGTAAAAAAATTGTAAGGAAAGAAAATATTTATATGATTTAAGGTGTCATGGATTTATATGTCGATAATCATTGATAATTACTTAAAGCTGATGTCAAGTCGGCTTGCTCAACTGATACTGAAAAAGACCAGTCTGAATACAGAATTACCGCTTCTCTTAGAAACGTCTAACGTTTTTTTGTATACTAGAAGCTTCTAAAATCTTCAACTTTCCAGAATCTCTTAGATAAGTTTTGCTATTTATGCAACAACCATATGTTATTAAGTTATGAGAGGATGTAATAGTTAATCTCCATAGAATATGTATGATTTGCCAAGGTATATCAGCAGTATAATGAAGTTACTTTTCTATCAATGTTGTTAAGTGATAGCAGTTCTTTTAGTGAATAAGAACAGTGTAAATCATTTCACACTTCTCATGTTAACGTCCTCTAAGGTTTTCGGTTGAAATTGCTCTAATTTGTAGAGAATGAAAAATATAAGTGACACTACTTTACTAAAAAAAATAATGTTATTTGACTTTGTAAATCTGGAATGATATTCTTATTGACCTTTTAGAATAAGCCTTTTCATACCACTGACTTGACTAAAGAACAAAACAACGAGATTCAGTTACCAAGTAGTTCCAAAAATAACCAAAAGTCAACAAATAAGGAAACTAATAACTTGAAAAAGGGAAAAGAACAGGATTTATTTTCTGAACCTCCTCTGTTAACTCGCGTTGTATTGGATAATGATTTTAAAATGCAATCTAGTGCAAATAAACAGAATTCTCAAGGCAGAATTGGACAAATTGTAAATTCATATAAAACTTGGTCAGACGAACATCCACCCAATCAGGTTAAAAAGGGAACGGATGTTGATTTTGTCACAAGCATTGATGTTGACATGCATGATTCAAAGAAAAAATGGGTAAAAGACCAAATGCCAGAGCTAGTCAATAACGAGCAGCTAAATTTCAGCCTTCAGTTTTTGTGTGAATGTTTTCCAGATTTTTCTGCTGCATTTCTTAAAGATTGGTTAAAACGATATAATGGAGATTTACTTAGGACGTCTGATTACTTGTCTCGTTTATCCCAAGTTGAAGAATTGCCTGACGAAGATGACATCGTCACTATCAACGATGATGACGACATAGAGATTGAAGCTGCAGGTGTTTTGCGAGACATTGATGTACAGTCGGGAACTGAATTGCAACCCAGAGGGGGTATGTTTTTGTGTGATATTGATAATGAGGATGCGAAGTTGAAAATAGCTATTGATCAAAAGTTAGGTGAACAATTGATAAAGAAATATGGCAAAGAAACTGATTTAAATGGTGAGTATTAAAACTTTCTATTTTTCATTCATTCGTGTTATTTTAATGATATTCATATTTTTCTCTGTTGATTTAGAAATGCTTTCAGATGATGACTATGTATTTGTTATGGACGAGGACATTGGTAAGAAGATGTATTCAAATTGGCTTCAGGCTATTAAGGTGGGTTTACACTGTGTATATTCTCTGTTACTTTGGAATTGATTAAAATAACTGCAAAACAGATGGAAAATTTATTGAAGATCTCACTACGAAATAACTGGTAGTTTTTATGAGAAAGAGAGTTAAAATTGTGATTCCTGTGACACGAATTTCACGAGATTAAATTCATGTGTCCAAACGTTTTTTCCTCCAAATTGAGGTTTGGGCTGTTTAAAGATTGGCATTTCCGAAAATCAATCCTCGTTACAATTTAATAAATTTATCATCAGAACACTTCATATAAAACCCAATTTTGCATCAAATTTATTCTAATAATGATGCCTATTTTAGACAAAAAAACGAAATGCAGATTGTATGCTTGCTGGTGGTATGTACATTCTTTTTTTCGTAACTGTTCATAAATGTTGCTTTTAAAATAGTGTTTAACATATTTTTTATTTCAGTTTTTTTTTTGTTTCTTAATTGAGACATGGTAATCCGCTGCCGCATTATTGAAATTGTAAAAATTGTTCAATTTAAAAAGCTACTTTTATTCTAACTTTACATCTATCCAAATATTCCTTATTTTCGGGAAACTTTTTTTTTTTTTTTTTTGACAATAGCCATTTTTGGCTTATTGGGTGTTTCAAAACACCTCGTGTGTGAAAAAAAATGTTGCGCGAAAATTTTGTAACTTTTAAAATTTAGCGTCATGGCACAGACATTAATGTTCTTAGAAATTAGTTAATTTTCTTGTGAAAAAGAAGAAATGATTCACATTTTATTATAAACAGACGAAGAATACGCAAAACGTTTACAAGATGAAGAAAATCTCTCCATTGAAAATACGGATGGTCGGGGAAAGTCGAAGAAAAAGAAAACAAAGCCACTGCCTATTGATAAACAATTTTCAACTACTGGTAGTACGTTATTTTCACCTTCGAGTCCTTGGAAAACGCTTGAACCAGGTATGATTGTCATTTCTCAAATATGTCTGTTGCATTATTTAGGAGGTTTGAAAAGGAGCTCCGAAGGTTGAAAAAAGTCAAAACAACAGGCTTTTTTAGAAAGATTTTTAAAAGCTTTAAATATTTTATACTTTTTCTAGTTTTCTTTTTCATCCAAAGCAGGTTTCCGTTTTTCTTCAGGGGATAGATAGTATAGGGATTGTTTGAAAGCAGACCGGTTAAATAGAACATTATGCCGCCCTTGAAGGGTGGAAGGGTATCTACCTTACTAAAAAGGCGATATTTTATTCCACAAACATTTTGCCACCATGCAAGGGCTAATGTATTTTCATGTTTCTAGGTTTAGGGACGAGATGAATAAACCTTTCTACGATATTGGCTTTTTCTTCTAATGTTTTTATTAAATATACCATATACAAATTTTCCTTTTTGTTTTTAGTTAAACCTTCAACCTCACAGCCAAAGGTTGGTGTGTTTCTCTTTTTAATATGCGCTTGAAAACGGAATGCAGTAATGCATCGAACTAGCACCCCTTGGAGAAGTGTCCCTGTCGAATAAGAAACCACCCTTGTATTTACGTAAAAACAAGAATCCACAGAATGTTTTTTTTGACAGTTTAAAAAGCTACGATACAAAGTACATATCCGCTATCCACTATATAACGTTTTACCATTTTTTTTTTCATATCTTTATTAAGGATGGCAGTAAGCTTACTCCGAAGCAGATAAAAATACGAAATGAATTGTACAATAAGTTTCCAGGAGTTGATGAGGATGACTTGAATCAAGTATTGGAAGCTTCTAGGTAATGCAAATTACGCGCAAACAAAGATTAAAATAATGCTTTTGCTGTGAATATTTCATTTTTATTCGTTTATTATCTAAGTTACAATCTTGAAGCTGCTACAAAACTGGTCAGTGACTCATGTGGATTAACCAACCAGTCTGTAAAGAACGTGCACGCTGAGGGGGGTGGTGATAACTGGCAACTTGTTTCTTCACCACCTCGGAAAAAAATCCTCGCATCTAACTCCACGCCGCATCTTCAACAAGCCGAATCACCTGTGATCGTTATTTCTCCGGATTCTAACAACTCTCTCTATCAAGATATGAATGAGGAAACACAAGACTACGGAGATTTTCGAGCTGAAGCAATTTTACATAGAAACCTGCGTACTGAATGCTACCAAAAGGCTGCGAAAGCTTTTCAAGAGAAAAAAGGGGACGTGGCTCAATATTATGCTGACAAGGTATTTTTTTTGCTTACCAACGCATGTGTCAATTTACCACACCCCTCCTTGAAAATATTTGATGTGTTTATATTCTGAAGTCCCCACTGTTCTCGGATTTCTCTCTGCTGAATACATTCAGAACACTATTCTAAAATGTGGAACAAATTATATTAAAATTTGACCCCCAAACCTCTTAAAATCTTCAATACCTCCCAAAATTGTGAAACTAATGAGATATGACGGGAGTAAAGCGTCCACTCTCTATAACTCCTAATAAAGTGATGTAACATCAATATGACACAAAAATGAGTAATTTTTTTACTGACGTCATCTTGTTTTGCAATCTGCAATTTTAAAATCGGGGAAAACGAATGAAACATGTAGCAAAACATGAGAATAGTTAATTTTAACTCGTTTTTAATCATGAGCTTATTGATGGACAAAATTGCTGTGGAACTATTTAAACTCCAAATTTTGTTATACTTAGCTTCGAAAATTTGGAACATGTACTTTTAATTGTTGTTTCACTGTAACAAGTTGTACAGGGTTAAATGCAAAAACAGTGCATGATATATGGCACCCAGTCATGCCTATATTTTACTCTTGCGGTTATATATCCACTTTTTCACGTTACAGGCACGACAACATACAATGAAAATGAAAGAAGCGCATGCGCGTGCTGCAGATTTAACTCTTCAGAGACGGTATGTTTTTGGGGGTATAATTTTATGTTGTATAACATCTATCAACTACTTGTGGTTTTTAAGAAATGAAACAACTTTATTCCGGACCAATAAACTTTTGGTCGCAATTTTAGCGGAGTTAATGAATCAAAAATAGAAAGTATTTTTTATAGCAATTACCAGTAATTAGTCATTTAATAGCTTTTTAATTGAATTAAAGAAGAAGAAAATTGCCAAATAGATGTAATTTCTCGCCTAATTTGTTTGAAATCATTTCAAATTTATTTTAAAGTCAGAGATAATTTGAAAAAAGCGCAAAAAATTCAGACGAGATTTAACTCTGAAGTCAGTAAACAGACCCTCATAACTAATAAGGCTATATATACTTTTATTCTATATAGAAGAAAAAAACAAGGTGCCAAAATGTCAGAAACAAGTCAGGAATTTTATCTTCGATATGGCAATAATTAAATGTTAAAAAATGGTAAATGTTAAGAATTTTAGGTTTAAATAGTCAATCAACTATTTCTATGTCAAAACATTGGCTAAATTAAATTTCAGATCTGAAAATTACCGTAAATTTTATGGTTTGTTCTACCAATATGTTTGTTAAAAAAAGTAATCCAAGGCTTTATTAAAATCAATCCAAGGCTTTATTAAAATCAAATTTCAGGAACAAGCGATACATGACAAAACAGCAAATTATAGATTTGCATGGTTTACATGCTGATGAAGCGGTAAGAGCTGCAAAGAACTTTCTTGACAATGCATATCAAGGTATGACACTCTGTTAAGTTGATTAAAACGAGACTGGAAGTCAAATCTGTACTTTCGTTTCGTTTTGTTCGTCCGCCCATTTTATTGATTCATTTATATCTGTTTATTTGCAGTCGATCATCGAATAGTGTACATCATAACTGGTCGTGGTAACCATAGTAAAAATGGTGTCTCAGCTGTGAGGAGTGCTGTTTTAAGATGTATAGAAGTGCGGAAATTAAGGTGTTGACATACTTCTTTACTTGCTTGGTTATGTTTTTGAACTTTTCGTCTCGCTTAACCTTACATCATTTGTTTTACAGGTATGAACTGCAGAAAAACGGCGGCATGATAAAAGTTTATCTGAGAAGTGGTGTCAAGTAACTCAACCTATGAATTTTTATTTAAAACCATATCCACTAAATATCTCATGTTTATAATTAAGTAAGGATTTTTCAAGATTTTAAATAAAGAATTATTTATGTTTCGAGAAGTTTACAAGATGGTAGACAAACGCTGAAGGGTGGATTTATTTTTTTATTTTTGTTCAAAAGTTTCAACATGTCTTTTTTGTGAAAGAGTTTATGATCGCAGCTTCCAAACGTTAAAACGTCGGTACTCATCATTTTCATTACAATGATGATGGCAGCGTTGTCTGAATTTTTATTGGTTTTTAAATAGTTGTTCATCTGCAAAAAATTGGAAGTTGACTTAAGCTCTAGTGCTTCAGTGTGCATGTCTAGATACAAAACGCTGAAGGCTGCGGCCAAATTGGCCTTAAAGTTTGAAATGTTGAAGCGATATTTAATGCGGTTAAATTTTTTTAACTCTTTTCTTTAATGAAGTAATTTAATTTTGTCGTTTTATATATAATAAATTTATATACATTGTAGAGCCGCTTCAACTCGACTTCATTTGCCGCTATACACTCTTTTTTATACACGTCTTTTTTATAAGAAACACAATGTTTCTAAACTACATGCTAAGATTATTTTATGAGTACTTTCAACTGCTAACTCGCAAAATAAGAATTTTAAAGGTACTAATCGTTAGCCCATGGAAAAATCCATGGGTTCACCCGTCCTTTTTATACCGCTTTGCGTGCGTCTCTCTACTTGCGCAGCTAAGCTACTATTTTGCGTGACAAAGACGGACAGACGTATATGGGTCTTATAATATAGACTAGTCGTTGCCCGTGGAAAAATCCACGGGTTCGCCCGTCCTTTATATTTACCCGTCGCAACAAAGTGGATAAAAATGTATCGCGTTTAATATTCGT
This sequence comes from Hydractinia symbiolongicarpus, assembly GCF_029227915.1. Classification (NCBI taxonomy): domain Eukaryota; kingdom Metazoa; phylum Cnidaria; class Hydrozoa; order Anthoathecata; family Hydractiniidae; genus Hydractinia; species Hydractinia symbiolongicarpus. The sequence continues at coordinate 9,812,307 of NC_079882.1, read as the reverse complement.
GTTTCCGTAACATCATTTTTCTCAGCGAGGGGTCCGCCCAGAGACAGACAGACGACGGCTATTATTATAGAGATAAAAGATAAAACAGGCATCAGACTCTAAATTTTCAAGAAATTTTTTTTAAGGTTAAGAAACATCCAGCCTGAACCCGAAAAGTATGTTTCTTATAAAAGTCGTGTAGCGCAACGATTTTACTTTTGAGCTTTTTGTACTATGGCGGAAAATGCAGTCCAATTGAAGCGAGCTTTCAGCATTATTTTTTGCAAAATGTTGGGTGTTAAAATTGTGGTGAAAAGGTGAGAAAATGTCTGTTTGTGAGCGCAAAGTTTTTGCGAAAAAACTTGAAATTTATGGCGAATTTTTTTTTTTTTTTGAGATTATTGAGATTTGAGATACTTGAGATTTATACAATGTATATTACACGTTGTTTTATTTGTTGTAAATAAGTTTAAAAGTATAATTTCTTAGAAACTATGATAAATGAATGGTCACTCCCAAATGCAAATTGTTTCTAACTCGCTATTGCAGTTCTAACTCATAAGTATAATTTCTAACTCGCTATTGTAGATACTAACTCGTTAACGTAGAATCTTACTGGCTATTGTAGATTATAACTCGTTAATGTAGAATCTTACTGGCTATTGTAGATTATAACTCGTTAATGTAGAATCTAACTCGCTATTGTAGATTATAACTCGTTAATGTAGAATCTTACTCGCTATTGTAGATTATAACTCGTTAATGTAGAATCTTACTCGCTATTGTAGTGTATAATTCGTTAATGTAGAATCTTACTCGCTATTGTAGATTATAACTCGTTAATGTAGATTCCGACCAGATTTTATTTACAACTAAATAGTAGTCAGAGAAAATAGAGATTATTTAACGATAAGTATTACGCAATAAATGCTTTTTCGCGCAAGTTTTCGCAATAAAACAGCTTTTTTATCGTCCACGTAACTTTTTAACAGATTGATGAGCTCTGCGTGGATTGATTACAATTCTTTATTTTAGTAAAATTTATACCCTTCGTTACGCCACCTTAAGGGCGTAAAAAGCAGGCGTGAAATATCATATAAGCTAAGGAAGCCACCATTGTTATATAATGGCATATGTAATATTTGATATAATTTTGTATTTATTATCATGGTAGTGTATATTGATTTTAATTTTTGTGAAGAAAACATAGGTTTGCAACACGAATCCTTTTTTGTACCACCTCGCCTCAAGTTACCACCTCGTCCTGAGGGGTTCTTGCCTTTTTGACATCGAAGTCGGCTTGTTAGCCGTCAAGTAAGCTCTAGCGGCTTTGACATCAGGCAACAAACCCTGGGGACGAGGATGCTCAAGTTGGCTTCAATCTACTTTGTTTATAATATATGCAACCAACTGATAGCCTTGATGGTAGAGAGATCGTCTCCAGTTTTTTTATTGGTGTTGTTGTTGGATTAACGACATCGGTACTAATTTCGTTATAAGTCATTAACATACAGAAGTTTGTAATAATTTTTTAAACAAATTTAAAAAAAACTAGTTCACACAAGAAAAAAATTCGCGGCATGACATTACAAACGCCAAGAACAACATTGCTGTGGTACCCAACAGCCCTCTCGTTGCGACGCAGCGCTGACCGACAAAAAAGTTTCGATTTTTTAATGAGATTTCTTTCCTCTCCAATATATTTACATTAAACTTAAAAATATTAACAAAAATACTATTTTTTTGCCGTGGTGGTTCAGCTGAATTAAATAATTACTAAAAAATTGTTTTCCGTTCCTCTCAATTTAGTTTGTGATAAATGTTACTGTGTAAACGAAAAGAGTTTTTGGTACCAACGTTAGGGGATCTTGTATATCTCTACAAATTTCGATTAATTCATCTCCAGGAAAATGGTGGTAATAGCTGTATTTATATTTAGACGAACTAATTGTATAGGTAGAATAGCTCGTCGAAAAAATTATTCTGTTTGACAGTATGAATGCACTACAAAAGCACCAGTCGAAGGAATTTTTCTTTTCTTTTATCACTCTGTGGAATCCGTGCGTCAATCGATGCACAACTTGGAGAAATTATGTTGACAGAAAACAATCGATGATATTTTTAGCTTGTAAAATAACTTCAGTGATGGTCTGCTTTTTTGTCATCATATTTAATGTTTTTCGCTTCTGAATAATAACAGAAATTGTTTACTTTTCGCAACCTCGGTCCCAGGGCCTGTAGCGTTTTTTGATATGAGGATGAAACGCGTTTCATCCTCATATCAAAAAACGCTACAGGCCCTGGGATCGAGGTTGTACTTTTTGAACATGGAACGATAACATCACAGCACGATCTTGGGACCGTCTGTAATAAAAACTACCTACCCTACCAATTACCTTATCTTCAATAGTCTACCTAATATTTTATCTATTTCAACGTTGTAACATTTTGTCTGTAACAGTGTTTTAAACTCGTTGTTACGACTTTTTGTTTATCCCACCGAACGAAATTTTCGGTTCAGATAATTAGTTATTGTTAAAAATATAATAAACTAAAAATTTTTTATTTTTTCAAAGCATAAAGAACATTGCTTGCACAGTCTGCAAAACGCAACCGTCCTATATTCTGGTGGTCTGTAATTTATGCCTACTGTGACGTTGGAAAGGTACAAAAAAGTTTTCCCGCTTTTTGGTGCAGCGTTTTTGCAATAAATGCGGAGGTAGTATGAGAAAGGTGATTTTACTGCAAATGTTTTATCTTTTTCTACTGTCATCAATCTTCGCTAGATGGCAATCAACCTCGATCCCGCGGCCTGTAGCGTTTTTGATAGGAGGATAGGATGCGTACGCGTTCTCTCCTTATATCAAAAATCCCTGGGATCGAGGTTGAGATTGCAATATCATCATTCAATTTTTTATTCTCCTTTCATATATACTTTCGATCTATTCAAAGTTAGTTTTAGATGGCAGATCCCTTTACGTTAGTTTTTTTGTAGTGGTATAACGCTCGAGAATCCTGGACATAATATATTAAAGCAAAAATACGTTTTTTGCTATTGCTTAAAATAACCAAGCGGCACCGCTTAGCTAGTATCCTGCATCCAGTGGACTGCAAAAGTTTTACTTTGACATGAATGTGGGCCGAGACTTCAATAAATTTTTTTTACCCTTTTAAGACTTAGATGTAACCAAGTAACCTAAAGTGTCTGCTTTGGACATTGACAAGTTCGTAGTGCGTGTTACTTGCATAGAAACGGCTTTCTTAATTGCTTGTGGCTACGAGCTTTGCAATAATTTATGTCCAAGATTGTAATTTAAACAAATTTTAATTTTAAAGAGAAACCAAAACTTAGATTCTTTCATTTATGTTTCTTTCAACTTTGCAATTTCCCCAACAATAAAACTTTTCGGGTTATGTCATGTTACCTCTCCATCGCGGACGATAAAACTCAAATTTCTTTAAAAATATTACAAAAGCCACTGTGATTAAAAAAGACAATGAGGGTGTTTATTTAAACAAAACATTGGCCAACAAAATGTTAAACTTTATCTTAAATTTTTTGTATATTAATTACTACTGAAATATCGTCAACGTGCAGTATGGAAGGATTAACTACTTCTTATCATGTTTTTGAAACTTCACACGACATCGCAGATGATGACGACGTTTTTGATTCTCGTCATTCGTTCCTTCATAAGTACATGTGCCGTGTTTTTCAATGCGTTGATTCAAATCCAGCATACACATCTTCAACACAGAGAAGATTTCATCGTGTATTTCGAGTAATTTCATTGGTTCTAGTTTGGGTTTGTTTTGGATTCAATATGTATTTTTTTGCTGTACGTTATAAAGAGACAGTCTCACTTATTGGACCTTTCACGATGGTGGTGATGTTTATTTTTCAAATTGTTCGAAATGTTCGCTTTGTTATTTTGCATAATATGGGAATGTATTTATTTGCTCGATATCCCAACTATGTTGTCAGGATCATAACTCGATTAAAAGAGAACGTTCAATCCACGGAACAGCTAAATCGATTAAAAAGCAAATTACGCAGTCGCAACAAAAAGATCAACCTATTAATTGGTTGGTCTTGGTTTTGTTTGACCGCATTACCGTTTCTCTCAATTCTTGGTCCAGTCATAATTGAAATGACGTCAGAAATCCCTTCCATGCACTACGGCTGGATAGATTTTCTCGAACTCTTAAGCTCGTGTTACACTAGGGTGGTTTCCCTGCCATTTCTTTTCTACGTGGTACACATTAGCTCGCTTCAGTGTATTGAGCTGGAGGAATACTTTGAACGTGTGAAGCAAGCGACAAAGATATTGGATGATTTATTTCAGGAGTATTTACATATTCATCGTAAAATAAAAGATATTGCGGCAAACTTTCACACATACATATCAGTGCTCACATTAATCACCTTTCTGTGGGGTTCTCTCACAGCTTATACCACTGCAAACATGTTCAAGATGGCTATTAGTTACAAAAGGAATGCTAATTTTTCGCTTATACTATTCGAAATTGTTAGCTCATTCGTAATTTTTTCTGTAGAAGTTGTTTTGCTATTTACGTTACCATGGTACAACTTGACAAAAGTCGCTGATATACAGAAAAAATTGATCGCGAAAATATTAGAAATTCCTTATTCAAAGATGGCGCAAACAGATTCACCCTTTAAATCCATTGATGCGCTGTTTAACTTTTCATCTCGTGTGGAGAAACACCAAGAGATTGACGGAATGGGATATTCAATATTTGGCGTTACGCTTACTAAGTTACGCCTTATGTGGGCGTTAATACTTGGCCCTTTGTGTCTTTTTATTGGGAATGCTACAATTAAGGGCAAGTTTGCATAGCGCTTCGCCTAGTTACAAAAACACTTTAGCTGGTATAATTTGTAAATATAAACATAATGATAATTTTTTACCTAACATAAATGAAAATGCTGTTCCTAATTCTTATGAGTGAAGAAGGAAGGTATAAAGTGACGGATTTATCAGTATTGGACACTATCCGACGATTAAAGTAGTATCCATACGATGACAAACTGAAGACGCTTCCCACTGCAACAAATGTTTCTGTGGATTTAAAATTACAACCTTTCATAACAATAGTGAGGCAAATCTCCTTCTGTTCAATTTTTAAGGTTGGAGTATCCGTACTGTCTTTAAATTTGATTACTGAGCTTAAATTCTGTTAGCAAAATTTAAACTGAAAAAGATACTACAACAGTCCTTAATGTCAATTTTATAAAAACATGTTTTTGTCTTTGTGGGCGTTGCAGAAAATTTGAATTCAACTTGAGGTTTCCATTCTTGTTCCCAGAGCTCTTTGAGATTAACCTAGAAAGTTATCTCAAAGAGATCTGGGGCCAAGGATGGAGGTTTTCTTATTTTACACTATAGCCTGAATTATTTGTAATAATATTTTTGTGATTTAAAATCTAAGTGCAAGTTTCGCAAAAATGCCAGAAATTGATTCTGCTGAAGGTTTCTACCTTGATGCCTTTACCTATTTTTTGTGTGTTTTCTTCAAGAGATTTCAGCCTCTACATTGTTTTTATTTTGTTTGTTATAGCCATTCCCAACTTCAATGTTCTGATATAAAATTAATTAGGCTATTTTCAGCCATAAGAAGTCATCAAGGTGAACCAACGAATAAGGAGAGTTCATTTGCGGCCTTTTTAGTAAAAAAAAAAACAACACAACTTAGTTAGCAGTAGAATTACCATTGTTATTATTTATGCAGACGTTTTTTTAATTTAACAAACCAAACAAACGGCCAACTTGTAACATTTTCTTAAATTCTGAGGAATAAGTTTCTTGTCAAGTTTCTTATTTTTATATTTTAATATATAATCATTATATTTTAATATATTTATCATCCCTGTTTTCCATGAAAATCGTCAATAAGTGTGAATTTTACTTTAGTGATTTTAGGTAGTTGTAAAGGAGATATTGAGAACTAACTTTCGCGTAGTTGACAAGTCCTAACAATTCACAAGAATAACATTTTGCTAATTTAGCGGATAATAAATTTGATAGCATTTTGATTCTTAGGGCTGGGGTTAAATAAATACCAACCTCGTCTTGTGGCCCCTGAGCCATTATTACGCCGCTATCAAATTTCCAAAATTCGCGGAAATTGGTTTCTGTGAATTTTGTAAATAGCGAGTTTTCCAAATTTTTTTCCTCGCGAATAAATTTTCACAAACTCGACTAACACTCGCTAAAATTAATTTCCGCAAAAGTAGTAAAAATTTCTAACTTGATTTTTTATAAGACCTCTAGTCAGTTTTCTTATAAAGTGGTTTCTTATAAGAAACCGTTAGACGTCACAGGAAAATAAATACGGCGATGATGGAACTTTATTTTGATTCGCTTTTAAAATTAAAACATGTTTTCTCAACTTACTTTGCAATTACGGGGGCAAAATAAATTCTTTTGCGGAGCAGATCTTAGTAAATGGAATTTTTCTAAAATTTCCGAATTTCATAAATTATAATAATTAAGACGTCATCCGAGATAGACTGAACTTTTAGAGCAATATATTCTCATTGGATTTTATTTGGATTTGAAGATAATAATTCTTTGAAAATGAGGCTATCATTAGAAATCTCGTCTATATGAAGGGTTCGGCCGTAGCTTTCAGCTCAACATTGGGACACTTAACGAACAGAAATAATTGCAATTAGGCTATTTTGTTCCACCTTTTGATAAGGACCTAAGAGATAAGAATCAATCTCGTCAAGCGTTTAATGATTCGATTTGTTTACAAAAACACCTAGTTTTCTCAGTGATCAATTTTCCGTAAAATAAAACTTATACACCGAGTGTTATAAGGTCGAAACTTAAAACTAATTTAGTACAAAAACAAAAACAGCAAAAAAAGAGAACTTATTTTACTACATCTTGTAAGTGCATCGCTTTTGTGCACAAAAATGTATCTTTTGATAAGTTAAAATCTATAAAATTTAATTTGTGAACATTACAACAGGAAATATAAATCAACGAAAAACTGTTATAGCAAGAAATAGTTCTTATTTCAAACTATTTGCCCATAACACGGTTTCATATACAGGTTGTGTAATTTCACAACACAATACTGTATATTCTCATATTGAACACAAGAATAAAAAATTTACAACGACTGTATGTAAAAAAAAATAAGATACTACAACATTCTCAAAAAAAATTTAAAATTAACAATTCTCTTCCTAAGATCGTCCTTAAACTGACTGTATGCTGTCACCACACTGACTTTCGTCCCTAAAGATTTTATCTAGTTGTAATTTTTTTTTAAATTACCCACCCCTTTTCTTTTTCTTACAGGTTAATGTGGATAGGTAATCACTCTAGGACGTCTAACTCAAGACAAAATACCATACACAATATAGTCAAGATTAGTGCACCTGCTACATCGCATCGTGCTGTTCTACGTGTTGTTGCTTCCTGTCTGTTACCATCGTAATGATAATTTCAGTAATTGTATAAAAAATTATTCTTTTTATTTAATAATTTTAATTTATAAATTTGTATCGAGTGTGGCACTTAATCACGTGACCACCACAGGATCTTTGTTATCAACACTAAGAGTTTCTACTAAAGCTTCTTTGCACGTGACGTTAATTTGTGAGAGTGCTGCTGCAACTGCTACACTGGAGTCTGTGATCTGAAAAGAATCAGTCAAAAAACTACTATGACATTCAGAGTGACTTTAGATAAGAAAATACCTAAATTCCAGGACAATGTGTTTCGAGATTCCAGGAAAATTCGGAGAAAAAACAGTTCATCATTCAAAATTTGCAGAAATTCATTGACTCTCGATTTGAAAATTAACTTCTTAAGATAAACATTCAGGACAATGCCAGGATGTTTTCAACTATTTGTTAAAATTTTCTAAAACTTTTGAGGAATTCTTAGTAAGTTCTAGTACTGTGGTCACCATAACACTAAACAAATAAATAAAAAACCTACCAATTTTATATCTGTGGCGTTTAGAGGTTCTGCTAATAAGACATTCATTGGCGCATGCGTAACAGATGACAGATTTAATTTCGTTTTTGGAACATGAAACTCACTACTGGAAGTCTTTTCTCTAAATAGAATAAAAATGGTTGGTTCAGAGATGCTAACAATAGACATCTATTGACTTTCATGGGTATTTAAAACTTCTGATTAATGCATTTTTTTGGAAGCTATCAAACTTACTAAAAAATCTATTTTGATGACACTGTCACCTTTTGCACTGCCAAAGACTTCTTTTATACATCCCAGTTTCAAACAAAGGCCAAATATGCTACCATTGAATAAAATTTTGTTAAAATCTTGCGAAAGACTGTCCAAGAAAATCTTTTTATAATTTAATTTTTGTCATGTCAGCAACTAAATTGCTGATAAACCTAAGCTGACGCGTTCACATGTTGGCAACTTCTCAGGAAGTTCCGACTGTCAATACGAATTAGCAAGGATGAAAAATTGAAGATTATAGATGTTAAAGTAAACCAAGGTATAAAATGATGTTATAGAACACGAAGAGAACATAAACAATGTTAACATTGTTGCTTGAATTCAATAGTTTATATTAAAGTTCCTTAGAAATTTTGAGAATTTTAGGACAGTTGCTTATAAAAAACTATTATTCCAAGCTGTAGCACGTCAGAAAAAAAAAATTCAGGAAGAAGCTTACAAATAATTTCTCATCTTGTCCATATATTCTGATCTTTCCATGCTGTGTGGCTCAATTGCTGACACGTCTATTATATTCCTAAGTGAAAAAAACATCAAATTTTCCACTGACACACACTGTAAACAAATGAAAACTTCATGCAACATTAATGCAGTAAAAAAGATTGAAACAAGTTGAAATACTGGTACACTTACTGTGCAGTTTTATGTAAAATTCTGCTCAATATTGATTGCTCATCTGTTTTCGTCATGGACGAGACAACAGCGGTATCACCACCATTACTAAAATATCAACATTTTTCAGAATGACTGATTGCTGATTTTTACACTTATATATTTCAACATTTTTTGCCCATTTGCCATTTTATGCTGCTCGTTTAGTTTTCTAGCAAAAATATATTTAACAAAAATTTTCTCTTCTGTAAAATTTATTTATTTACGAAACAGAAGTTAGCAAAGGAAATAATATAAACACAATGAAAACGTTTAAAGAGTGGCTATGCTTCCACAGTGGCACATATATACATACATACATTCATACACCTAGTGTTTTAAAAGATGCTATTAACCGACTGCAAATTCATTCTGAGTATAAAATCATAAATAAACACATGAATGAACATAATTACTGCATACTTTATTGGTCCTGTTGGAGACTTTGTATGATTATGATCCAATAATCTTGACCGCTCATCTACATAATCCGAGTCCTAAAAAAAGGTTAATATATATAGGCAAATAGTGCCGTTGGATAGAGCTTTTATAGAAATCCACCACGATAACTACCACCTTGCCTTCCTCAGCTACCATTCAGTTAATAAACTTTAATTTTCTTGATGTGCAAATATGTATAAAAAACTCTTACTGCTTGCAACATCCACAACAGAATATTACAATCAGACACATAAGAGTACTTTGCATAATGCTAACAATGTCGACATGTGGTCTTAAATTAATGAAATTATAAAAAAATTAGAAGTCAGGGAACAATTTAACCATTGAACACCAAACACTAAGGATTTGCATCTCCTAGCTTTGACTCAAATTACTTTATCCGTACAATATTCATGCAAATTTATTTTTGTGCTGCATGTGCTGCATGTGCGATTTTGCACAATCAGGGTGACCACTAATAAAATAAGAAAAAAATTAAAAATATAAAGGAGAATTAAGGAGAAAAATAGACATTTCTTAAGTATAACTAAGGAGAAAACCAATTTTAGTTCTCTTTTTTTAATGTTACATACTATGTTCTATGATAAGAAAATTATACATATTATACAAATTATGGTCTGAAAGAGAGAAAATATAGGATTTCAGGTAACAGAGAAATGTCTCATTTCACTGGTGATGAACAATCCATGAACACATTTCCAAAAAAGTTACGATCAGAAAAATTAAGAATAAAATTTCAATTTTTCTAAGTATATTTAAGTACTTTTAAGGACATTTTCTTTTTCTAAGGTTATTTAAGAAATTTAAGGAGGAGTGGTCACCCTGACAATAACAAACTTCTTTGCACAAATGCTTAGAAATTAGTACAAAGTAATTATTACTCCTAACAGTAGTTAATAAGTTTGCGTTATTGAGGCTGCATTCAAACATGTTTTTTTTATCACATTCTTAATATATAGCAAAGTACTGAGATGAGTCAAAAATGTTTGCTATTATATTTGTAAAACTTGTAAACATTTGTCTGCTATTTTATGGCAATGCATTAAAGGGAACCCCAAGTATAAAATGATGTTGGACTATATTATAGAGCTTAAAAAGTTTTTTAAAAAATTTAGTACTCGAACGTTATTAGGTCACTTGCAGTTGATTCTTCATTCACGATAATTTGTTGTGATGAAGCTAAAATCTGCAATACGCTAATTATTCGTTATTTAAAAAAAATTTATCTATCTCACAGTAGTATTTCTAGTTTTTGAACTCAAATAAATAAAGGGTTGCAAGGTAAAAATTTGAGATGCCAATTTTGAAATAACAATAATAGTTACAGTACCGCTTGAATGTAACTTTACATGTACGTGAGTTTTACAACCTCATGTAACGATCTCATGTCTACATAAAGAACGTTCACATATCTTTTGTTTATACACAAACTTAATTGCTTTCTATTGTTATTGTCGTGCGCGAATCAGAACAATAAGATTTTGAATTCTTTTGTTGTCACATGAAACATTCATGTTATTGTTTGAAAGTGTTAAAGATCACGAAGGCTATTGAAATATATTTTTTTAGAAAAATGAACGAACATAACACGTTAAAAGCATTTTTATTGTCGTTTTTCGTTCTTAAACTTTTAAAATGCTTTTCTTAACCTTTTAAACATGATCTACAGTACTGGAATCAGGACACCTAACATCGTGGATCGCGTATCATGCGCATCGCACACGATTTACGATTTTTAGCATCGTGAAGGTTTCGATCCATCGTGGGGTTGACTTTCACGTTGCATCGTGACTTTCGCAATCCATATTGTGACCGTCATGATACATCTTTAAACATTATAAAAATCACGTAATTAATGTCATGAGAGAATAGCCCAATTAAATATGAATAATTGTTTTTTGTTTTTTTTTAAATTAAAAATATTTTCGTTGTCATAAGCTTTTTTCTTGTTTAGACTTTTTTAGTTGTTCTACGGGCCCGCCTGACCATAACTTTCACAATAAAAAAAATTATAAAAATATCAACAAACAAACATTTTCTTATCCCATCTCGTGAAAAAAAGATTATGAATGTCATAACACCCTCCTTCGTTATGATTAATATATATGTTAAACAAAAGCCTAAATTTTTATGAGATTTAAAACAAAAATTAAAAATATGCTTGTTTTAACACCCTCCTTCGTTGTAGATACAATAATTAAAGAATTAAAATTTTTTTTGAATGAACAAGGGTGCCGACATTTTTTTAAACCTTTATTACCATGATGTATAATTTATTCTTTTAATGTCCAGCAGTGGTTGTGGATGTTAGACTTAATCTTAAACCAATCTCTGGTTATGACGGAGGGTTAGTAAACAAAATAATAATGCAAATATGTATATATTAACATAAATGTCTGTCTTAGTCTGAAGATACTTTACAGTACAGCTACCACCCCATTATAGCGCATTTGCAATTTGGCACATAACTTCATGGTTAGGGTACCCAATACCAAACATAAACAAAACAGTAGATTATTAGTCATATACTCAACAGTGGAAGTTCTGAAAAAACTGTTTTTTATATTATTTATTTGATAAATATAGCTGTAATAAAATCCCACAAATAATAAACTGAGAGTAAAACAACGAAATAGCACCTTTCTTCTTCTTCGCAACAAAAAATTTAAATAAGAACAAAAAACAATTTGGGTGGTTTCGGACAGGCCCAGGCTTTTCTGGGCGTTTACAGACGAAAACCTTGAAAAACTCTCAAAAAGCGGCCGCAGCCGCCCTAACATATACAGCGTTTTTTGGCAAGTCGGCAGCCTCGTTTGAACGAAAGAACATTTTCCTGTATTCACAATTATTTGCAACAGACTTCTTTCATATTATTTTCATAAATTTGGAACAAGTATTAATTAAAAAATTTTGACCGACCCTCTCAAAAACGGTTGGACATTTGCAATGTCAGCCGCCATTTCCAACAGTGAGTTTGGAATCAAGTTATGAAACTGCATACAAAATATTACCTAATGAGCCAAGGACTGCTACCATCTTCGTCTAAGATGTAGCTACAGCCAAAATAATGAAAATATCACGCATGTACTTAATGCAGGCAACAGTAAAACTGTGGGGCGAAATTATATAAAAAGAAAATAGCGAAAGTACACAAAATTACCTGCTGCTTTCCATTATTCGGGTCCTTGCAAAATGCACAGCCCATAGCTTAAAGCATACAGTTTAAACTTTATCGCATCCAGCAGTTAAGCAGTTGTGTTTTCTGTCTCCGCACTTTGCTTTAGATAATCGGAAAGAACAAATTTAAAATATTTCACAGACCAAGTAATATTGCGTCACTATTTAAAAAAGCTTCAAATTAACAACTTTTTTTACTTACAATTGTGAAAAAATTAGTTAAAATGTAAATTAAGGAGTATAAAATCATGTAATATGGTAAACCTTATTAGTAAATAGTTTTACTGCGTTGGAACTTTGGACCTTGTTTTATAAGTCTATCATGTGACCATCAATAACAAAACTAAAGCTGTCTGGCTTTCATACTATAATAAAAATAATACAAAATAATTCTGTAATATTTTTAGTAGTATTGTGTGCTACTTGGTCAAAATTGGTATTCCTATCTATGAACTCTAGTTTTTAGAATATAAACAAAGATGGTAACCGTATTTGCGAAGACTGGAAGAGGATGGTTCCAGATTTGCTGAACTTTTAAATATGCTGTTACAATATAAATAGTATGCTACCTATAACTTAAACGTCTAATGAAGCTTGAATAAGCAAATCACAGCGTAACTATGCTGTTTTATGTTATATTTTAAATTTTAGCTAATGTTCCTGTTCCTTTTTATGAATGGTTACTTGGTTGTTTAGACACTGATCCTTAACAAATGTTCGTTCTAAGTAAGAAATAATATATAAAAATGTTGTACATAATCCGGCCTGCCCTGATTATGTTAGCTAGATACATCTTTCCACCTCATTGTCTATCAACCTAAAAACCACATCAAAAAACTTTACATAGTCAGATTTTGTAATATTACTCAATCAGGGTAATATTGTTCTGCCCAGATTATGAACGATGCCCGGATTATGTACGGCACCTTCCCCTGTTTATATTATTTGGCACTTATGTACGACAGTTAATATATTATTTGGCACTCATAGAACGAACATAATCAGGGCAGGCCGGATTATGTACAACATTTTTATATATTATTTCTCACTTAGAACGAACATTTGTGGCAGGGGGAAATAATAAGAACATTATTAGCTTTTTAATATCTTATATATCCATATATATCTTAAATTTTCTTAGGGATGTATTCCAAGATCGTTTAATTTTTAATACAGATTGAAACAATTTTCATTGTATCAACATGTTAAGAGTGATGTGCATATTCAAACTTTATTGATATTATAGGGGTGAATTAATTAACATAATTTTTTTGCCAAAATGACGCTTATTTCTTATTCTCAGGCCTCTTAATTTTTTGGTGAAAACCTCAAAGTTGGGATCTGTATGTCAGTTTGCAATCAAATTTTGTGAGTAAACAATATAGGGTCTTGCCCAGACCCAAGTTGCAGATTTATTGCGTCATTGGAAAAATTATAAGGAAATATAGAAAAAATGTTAAGAATTCTCTTTGTATTTTTTTTTAAAAAAACTTTTATTTGCAATGTGCATTGCTTTTTCACTTGCTGAAAAACAAATGCGTTTATAATAGATTCTTGATTCTTTATGATAACTTGCACAGAGCAGAAGGGCTCTGTACTTGCTATAGCTACCCATATTCTAAAAAAGAAACCCTGCAGACCTGTAAACCACTATAATAAAAAATCCATTTTCTTAAAGGGAACCCGAGGTATAAAATGATGTTGGACTTATATTATAGAGCTTAAAAAATTTACCAAGTCTTTTTAAATTTTTTAAAAAGCTCTTTTCGTTCTCAAGATATTCACATTTAAAGAATTTCAAATTTAATTATGCTGCATGAATTATGATGTCATTTTTTAGTAATAGCAAATTTAGACATTTTCTTTCATCAGTAATTTTTGACCTGTTCAGGGGTGTACATTCAAACTTTATGAAAGCATAGATATATAGATATTATAAAGGTTAACTGATTAACACAATTTTTTTTGCTAAAATGACACTTGTTTGCCTGTCCCAGGCCTCTTAATTTTTTGCTGCAAATTCAAAACTCTGAATCCGCATGTTGGTTTGCAATCAAATTTTGTGAGTAAACATATAGGGCATATACAAGCTTACCCACAAAATTTAAACCACACCTATTTATAACACAGCCCCCATATTTGTATAACAATATGGGTGATATACCTATTTTAAATTAGAACGTTCTATGCCGCAATTGTTATACGACAAAACATAATCTTGTACTTAGTATATTCTTCACGCTTCATTGAAGTTTATGCCATATATTTTTTATTTTCCAGTTTAGTTCTTGCTAAAACCAACAAGTTCAATCAATATTTCAGATACATATGTTGTAGATTTTGTCGTTTTTATTTCCTAATATCTCTAAAAACTGCTCTAACCAACTGTTGTTTAATTTAAGTAAGAGTCCTGTGACTCACAAACTACTATAGCTGAAAAACAAAACTAAAAAAATCAAAATAAATCCAACATAAACAAAAGAAATATTTGCAAAAAAATCACCCAATTTGCAAAATTAAATCCACACAAAATATTAAAAAAATAAATCCACACGATAATTTGTCTTTGAAAGGTATAGTTAATATAAAGTATTTTAGCTTTTTGATGGCCACCTTAATGGCCACGCGGCTAATAAAACTTTTATAAATGTATCGAAAAAAAGAAAGTATCCATAGTTAATTGTAACATTTTCACCAGGAACTGTGTTCTAATAATGCCTGAACTCCTACCATACTGCTTTATTCTAATAAGAAAATCATTTTATTGTAATATTAAATATGATTGGTAAGATATAAACTGTGGCTTTCCAGAATCATAACAATGTGTGGTGTGATAATTATCATATGACTTGTTAGTTTATGGAGTATGATGTACCACACAGTATTACTTTTAGTCACAACCAGGCCTGCAACTTACATTGTTCATTTCTGCCATTTTTAAAGTGTACAAGGCTTACAATAATTAATAGGCATATAAATAATCAATTTTGTGGCTCAATATTGCCTTCAAGAGGTTGACTGCACCTCAAAAAATTGATTCACCCCAAACGGAACCAGGGCACCTAATTAGTCTTTCATATCGCTCCTAATAGGGAATCGTCTGAGTAACAGTAAATATTTATTTTTTGGTTTTTTTCCTGAATAATAGTAATCATGTAAATGGAATGTTTCAAAAAATAGCTAATGTATTGGCAAACAAATCCGACAAAAATATTCCTCTATATTGCAATTTAAAGGTTTTATAAAATCGGCAACCTGTTAGGAAATTGACCTGATTTTGATCTTGTTAATGAATGTAAAAGCATGTAACATTATGCACTGCTTGTAGTGTGCTGCACGTTTGGTCTCAGGATCTTTATCTAAGTCTCTGTAGTTTGACTGAACGCAATAATCACTAAATATCAGCTCAAAGTTCTTAAGGTTTTTAGATACATTTCCAGTCAGCTTGAGGACGTTTAAGGTTGCTCATCTTGTGGCGCTGCAATTACAATGGTTGTTTAAATCACTTCTGACACCATGTTAATGAATGTAAAAGTATGTGACGACATTATGCACCATCATGTATATCTTTCTAGAAATTACCTACACAAATTGCCAGTGCCGACAAATATAAACAAACCTAATAATGGCGGTCGGCGACTGCACAGCCAGTCTAACAGTCTCAGATTGTCCCTAGTGACACACACACAGGGATGAAAAACTAACATGATCACCCATTTCTAAGTTTTTTGATCTCAAAGATTTATCAGGATGCAAGGGATTCAATAATTTAAACTAAGTTTTGATGTCATAAATGTGTTCATATTGTTACATCTAATTTGTCGATTAGTAATTTAGATATACTTTTCAACTAATTCACCGGAAAATAAACACATCAACTTTTCCTGTTGGTTTCTTTGGAATATCTTGTCATCTTTTTGTCATGTAGATATAAACTTTACAAAAAATATGCCGTTCCGATTTAACCACAAAGATCTATCTGTTCTTGCTTCTCAGCCATCTGAACAATTCAACAAAGAAGGAATACTATGGTTTAAAGAGAAAGAAGGGAAGTTGTTTAATAAGAGTGAAAGTAAGGTTAATTTTCAATGTATATTATTTTTGTATATGTTTATTTATAATTCTAACAGAGTTTATTAAAATTTTTAAATGTTATATTTTTTTACATAATGTCTAAATCACCAATATTTTCAATTACATTATATGCTTTCACAGCATTGACTTCCCAAGTTTTTACTATTGATTCTTATGTTATTAATTGTTAAGTATTATGTATTTGTATTAACTATATTGGTTTTACCATTAGTACTATTACTGTAACCGTAAACCTACTCATGTGCAACTAACAAAGAAAGGGACATTTGTGAAGTGGCTCATGTTAATTATGCATGTTATCTTCACAACAATCCTTTATGTATAACGTAACACCAAAGGAATCCAATTAATCCAATACAACACATAAGAACACCACTAGATTAAACGCAACAATTTTACTAACAAAATTCGTTCAACACAATTTAACCCCTCTACCAAGCTATTCTTCTTAGCAATCGCCTAAAATAGAAAATAAACAATCCCCCTCTTTCCTTTTCTGCATCATGTTCATTTTGTTTAGAGAGAAGCTATGCCAACCCTTAATCGCTTGTCTTCTGAAGACTTTGTTGCACATGAAGCTTTATATAAAGATTTGTATCTATGCAGCACAAGATACTTTCTAGATTTGTATTCAACATTTTGTTTATCACATGTTTCACCCATGTATATCAATGCCCGTGGATAACTCAACACCTTGAGGAAAAATAAAAATTCCGCAATTCTAGTTTCACAAATCTTGGACAAATGTTAAGATCCATATATCTTTACCTATTTTTTGGTTGTATTTGGTTCCTTTTTGGGGCTTCATAAATACTTTCCTATCAATCTGATTGCTTTGAAAAAATGCTGTCTTGAAATCTAAGGTGTGACATTCCAATTAGTAGGTTGCTAACATTGTAAGTACAGTAGGAAGACTTTCTTTTGAAAACCTTTGGGATTCTATAGTCAAATTTTTAACCTCTTCTTATTCAAAACTTTTTATACGCAAACAAACTTTGACATTTGTTTCTATTTTTTTTTTTTTTCTCTATTTTTTTGTTGTGATCGTCTTGTGGATATCATGACCTATAGTGGAGAAATAATTGTTGTCTTGCCAATTGATGTATTCATTATATTTCGCATTTAAGACCTCATCTTTTATAGTTGCTTTTATCACTAATAATACTTCTTCAGTATGGTTAATCTCAATGAAAAGTTGCCATTCACTCACACATCATTTGAAATCTGTGTCTTCATTTTGTACATTTATACAGCTGCCATATAGCCTGCCTATCAGCTTACTTCACCTGCTCTGCAGTGTACTAATCCTCCAGTTTATAATTAGCTTATAGATGATTTTGGTCTTTAACTTTGGTATTTGTTGAACTGTAGACGTGTTTCTTGTAATTTATATTGATCATAGTTTTACTTTTTGACGTTTCATTAGTTGTTTTTTGATGCCTCATTTATTTGTAAATTATCGATAGGTACAACCTCAGTTACTAGTGCTTCTGTAGTAGCACTTTTAAGATCATATATATCAAATTTTTCGTCTTCTATTAGAATACAGATCTAAATACATAGAAAATACACATTTTTTGTCTTTTGAAGGTTTCTGTGAATGTGACACTTGATCTATCTTCTCCAACCAACTCTTTCATAACTTCCACCATGATTGACAAGTATTTTTTTTTTTCTTATCCAAATACAGTGCCTGGTCCATGCCATTCTTCACTGTCCTTTCTTTTATAAAACACTTTACCTCCAGTGACATACTGCACATCATTGTAACGCATTATGCCGCAATACGTTTCATATTTTTTTAGAAGATTCTTCTGCTATGAATGATCTTCATGATGCATGCATCACAGCAAGGTCCTGGGTCACAGTTTTACTTGAAACTGTATCATTCATGGCTGGTAAATGATCAGTGAGGATGCAAGGATAGTCGTGGTTTTACCACAACAAGCTAATTTCGTGAAAATCCATTGTTGTTTGATAACAAATTCTTTGCAATAATAGACCAGAAAAGTTTTTGATTAGGTGTACATTTTATATCCTCATTAATTTTATTTAGCATTTTCGTAATGATACAATTGATGCAGTTGTGGAAAACTCTAGGTTGAATTGCTCACATATTCTTTCATACACTGTATTGATAAGTTCTCTGCCATTGTCAGGTAGAACCTTTCTTGGTTGACCAAATCAGGCTATTCAAATTTTAAAAATGTAGTATTTACCCATTGCAGAAACACATTTTGTCTACTAGGCTGGAAAAGTAATTTGTTGACACAAAACATACTTGTTTTTTACATATAATAGTGGTCATTTATATGGTTTTTGCATGTGTTCACTTGTTGACTTAAACTAAATAAAACTAAATAATTAAACTAAATAAAAGAAAATTTAAATTAAAAATATTTGTATGGATACGTATTTGTTTCCTAATAAAAAAATCCTATTTTTTGTTGTTGTCTTTTCAGATTTTTCAGAAAGAATATGTCGTCTAAGAGGAAATTTGTTATTTTACTTCAAGGGAAAAGACAAGGTAATGATCATTCTCTTAATACAATTTTAGGACTTTTAATGATTATTAAGTTTTAAGAAGCAGTGTATTGCATAGAAAGGAAATAAATTAAAAAAAAAAATTTAATTCAAATTGTGCTTGCTTGTTAATGAAAAATAAGAAAATCCTTGTAGTTTTCATTCTCGTCCCAATATGTTTCTCGATATCCTAAAAGGTAAATGCAAAGCCAATCATCCAATTATTCTGGTCCTGGAGATCTGCAGGAAATGCCTTGTTTAGTAGATCACAGCAGGCAAAATCTACCAATTGTTAGGGTTAAATTGGTTAAACTACATGAGGTTCCTGGTTTCAACAGATGTAAAAATGTCTATAATCAAAGTCACTATATAAGTCACCATATACAGGAATAAGTCCTGGTTTTATTTTATCGTCCTCATGGTTTATTATCAGAGAAAACCTTATAAATTGGGAAGGTTTCGTCAGAGAAAACCTTTGTGGCAGAAAATCAATACTTTGGTAACTCTACATACTTTTCCTTGGGAGACCAAAATCAATTTATTATATACAACATAGAAGAATCTGTCCTAAAAATATAATTTAAACATCATATCGCTAAGACATAAACATTTTTTATTACTAAAAAATTATTACTAAATCACCTCAAATTATTTTTTTTATTCTGTTGTACACGCATATAAATTTACTTAGCTGCACAAGGATGCTAGCCAGTGCAAATAGAATTCTCAAAAGAACTTTTTAAACGTATCAGTAAATCCTAACCACACTGTTTCCAAATTGACATAAGGAAGAAAATGAGAACTTATTCTGTTTTTTTTATAAGCTTTACAGTTGGTTTATGCAATGTGTCATTTGTAAAGTTGGTTCCATTTTTTTGTTTTTTACCCTACAATTTCTTTTAGACTTCTGAATGTTCTGGTGTCATCGTGTTGGAAAGGTTTAACATTGTTCCAGATACTTCATTTAAGAAACATGGTTTTATACTGGGTAATTTCTTTTGATTATCAAAACAAAGTTATTTTTCTCCTATCGCATCTAGGAAAAATATTTTTCTCTGCACATACTTTTTTTTCTCTAGAATTTGATGAAACAGATGAACAAAAATATGAATTTGCTGCATCTTCACAACAAGAGTATGATGAATGGCTCGCACTGCTTAAAAATGCAAGGTCAGTTTCAAATTTAGACTTAAAGTTTAAAAAGATCTTTTTAGTTAAAAGTGGAACTCAATTTGATTCAACAGTTACATTTTCATATATCTTTTTGTTTAAGTTATGAGAAACTTCAAAATCGCATTCTTGAATTAAGGAGTGAGTTGCTTGCATTGACAGGACAGGTATGTAATTTTGTTTAACTATGCACACAGTGATGTTGCAATTGCTTAAAGGAAATAAACAAGTTATGGCAAGTATGAGAAGTAGAATTGAACACACTACCATCATTGCGTAAATCTAAATGTAATTGGTAAACTATTAATAAAAATGCAAACTAAAAAATAAAATGGTTTGCCCTGCCATATATGATTTACTTCCTTTTCATATTAGACCCATGCACTTTAAACTTGTCAAAGTGCGCTTGTCAATGTTCTCAACAGACTTAGGCCATTAGGTTATTTGGTTACTTTAGAAACAGTCGGCATGGCCTATTTTCTCGATTTCCTAGACATTCTCATGCCGTAAAGTTAAATTGTATTATAAATGCAGATATCGCAAAAATTGCAGCTATTTCATTTTCAAAGCTGCTCACCTACCCTACTAATCTGCAAAAATTTCAAAGTAGAACTTTCGCAGCCTTTTGACTGTGAAGCAATCGTCAGGCGATGCTGTTTTTCTATTTCGAAAAATGGCAAAAAACTGGTATTTTCCAAGAAATTATGAACAGCATTGTAGTTTCCTTTTGTTTAATATTTTACTGTTTTTAATTATGTGATTTTTATTTTGATACATTATATTTTAAAGTAGTTACTGTTGTCTACTTTCTTGTTGTTCTACAATTGCCTCAACATCTTCTTCAGCTACTCACTTTAAACAGCGGAATAACTAGGAAATCTCTATTACATAAGTAAAATGCAAGTAAATAAAAATTTTTTTTTAGGATCCTTTGCCTTTTCATTATGCAAATGTATCACAGGTATATTTTTAAAATTACTATATTTTTGCATGTTTTTAAAATTTTCTATCTAGTTATGTTTAATTTCCAACTCCCTTATCTCTAGGATACACCAAACGACAAAAAAGGAAATCAAAACCGAATTAGTTTGTTCTGTCCTTCGTTGGAAGAATATGATGGAGATAAAATAACGATGGAGATGTGTATTGGTTTGTATTCATCAAACTTCTTGCTCAAATATTTTGTTGCATATAAATTTGACGAAAGTGTAAGTAATAAATATGCGTATTTTTTCTTGTGCAGCTTGTACAAATTTAGTTCCTGAATATGAAAGCCTTCCATCAGCGATGGTAAAAGTTTCAACTGTTGTTCCTCCCGAAACAAACTGGACAAGACATTCTCATACAGAGATATGTGAGGTAAAGCTTATTTATATTTTAATTTTTCCTTCTCTTGTTGTTTTAGAATAAATTATGCATAATCACTTTCTTATTTTCCAGGAAAGTCGAGATCCCAATTTTCTTCGTACTTTTGTTTTCACTTCCAGTTTTCCTCCAGTAACAAGACTCAAATTCGTGGTGTATGATGTTCTAAGCAAATCAAAAAATGATGTGAGTAGAAAGACCTACTTTAAGTTAAAAACAAGTTCCTTTTACCTTCTGCTAAGAGTATTGTATATTTATATCAAGAACTGTAAAGAGTGGATTTTAAGGTGATTTTGTTTTAAATATATAAATCATGAAAGTCTAATTTTTAGACTGTCATTATTGGTCAAAGTGTTTGTACCATTCAACAAGTACAAGAAGCGCCGAACTGCCAGATTTCTTTGAGTATTATGTGAGTAATCTTTCACTTCGTTTACTAATGTTTTTCCTGGTAGAATGTATAAATTTTCTTTATATTTATATTTCTTCTACTTGCATTTTCTATATATAAATAAAGTGAATATTTATACAGGAATATGGACAAGGCAGTTGGTACTTTAATTATACAAAGTTGGAGGGTACGTTTCTTTAATCGTGTTAATAGATTTTAAGTTCTAAAAGAGAGACATTCTGTATAGAACTTTCCCACAGTTATTTTCTTTAGTGTTCCAAGTCCTTTAAAATATTTTTACAAATGGTTTATATTTGAGATTCTGACGTAAAACTTCATAAATTCATAAATATATAAACAACTGATCCATGTAGTTTCGCTCAAAGTTTATTAAGATAACTCGCAAATATTACACTGTGGAGTTGATGTTAAAACATAAAGGCTGTTTCACTTAATAATAGTTGTTTATTTTTGTTTCAGCGAGAGTCGAGTGGTCATGAGAATATGAAAGCTGGCGTAAGAAATTTTTATGTTGTTATTTTATGAATTTTTATTCTTTTAACGCAAGTGTATAGAAACATACGATTTAGGTTTTTTATGTGTGCCTGTCATGTGATCCAACGGGGTGTCACGCTTAAAAATAACCGATGTTAGCTATTTAAGCGAAATATAGTAACGAAACTACTATTACGGCTCACATGTCTTATTTAGCAAAGGCGTGTTCTGCTCTGCTCCAGTTTAATCGTTAAGAGTTTCTTTTTTTCTTTTTTATTTATTTTTTCTCATCACATTAGTTTTCAGGTCCAGAAGGAAAAGATGGTGCAATATCGCAACCGCTTAGGTATGTTCCCAATCTGTTTGTGATGTTGATTATAAATATTTTTACCGTAAACATGGGTTGTTAAAAACGTCTGGAAAATCCATTGCTCGCAAAAAGCAATCACGAAGCATTTTTATGAAGGGTAATTTCAAATTATAGATAATTTTTATTGGGTTGCTAAGATTTTTTTTTAGAAGTCAAAACTATCTTTTATATTGCCTGTCCACTTTAGTTTTATGTCACTTTTAAATTCTTTCCTAGACCTTATGTGACGAATGTGACGCAGAGAAGTTTCCATTTTCCTACAAGGTTAGAACATGATGTCAGATGGTTTTCCTGTGCATTGTCGTACTTAGATACTATGTCACGTGGTTTTCCTGTGCATTGTCGTACTTAGATGAAAAGCAATTTATTTAATTAAATTTATTTTTTAGGGATGGCAATGATCTGAAGTTTCAAGAATTCCTAGCAGAATCAACACTTTGCTTCAAAATACCCAAATTATTGTTGTACGGAAAAATTTTGATTATTTTTTGAGTTACTTATTTTTTTATTCATACTAATTTTTATTGTTCGTCTTTGTTTAAAGCTAACCAACCTAATCACGAAACTTACCCGGTTTGTCTTTTTGAGTTCTAAAAGCTATTTCCGTGCAAATCAACCTCAGTGTTGTATTACACGGAATTGGGTGTTAGAACCATCTGTCAAACGCGAATAACTCGATCCTTTAATACTAGTAGCGCACACCGGATCTATCCTGCATCAAATTCGATAAATGCGATAAAAAGTTGATGCAAATATATTTTAGATAATTTTTTAATAATGTTAATAGTGCATAATATTTTTAGAAGTTTATATATAACGGAAGAGAAAGAAGGTGTTGTGGAACTGCATAACATTGGACAGGTTCGAATTTTTTGTATATTTATTTGTTTATGTATTTATACTTTATTTTACAACGATTAAATTTTGTCAATTTTAATAATCAAATGGCAAAATCGCCTGAACCGCAAAATTTTCGAATATTTTAAAATGCTAGAGCTTTCCCCTTTTGTATTCGCAATAAATTATTTGTCGAAAAAGTATACGAACTGGAACAGGAAGTGTAAATATTTTTTTTAATGTGAAAGAGATTGCCACCATTTGTGCATTAACAAAAAAAATACGGCCACGATATAGCTAATAGAGTTGTAGAGAGTTGATGATCATCTTAAAAAATAATTCAACCGACACGTATATATATTTGTCATCTAGCTTCACCCTGAGTGGGAAAGAATAAAACAAGTTGTTCAGAACAGTCATTTTGACTTAGTGCACCAATATTCAACAAATCTAGCTGACCTTACAGGCCAATATGAAGGTAAATTCGAAGATTATTGCGTTACTTAAAGTTTGGTTTTCATTACAATCTGTTATTGTTGTGTTGCTGTTGAAGATAACCTTTGTTGAGCAAAATCTTTTGTGTCACTTTGTTGTACAACACGTGCTTCCAGTAAAGGGGTAATGGCGACTGTTGTACGACTGTTGTACGACACTTTTTTATGTTTCTATAACTACTAGAAGAATAACATGAAAACCTTGCGACGTCTCCACTATTTTAAAAGGTAGTCGTGTTTAGGTAACCCTTAAACTCATACATTTATCTTAATATAAAGAGGTTTCCTTTTTTTTTTTCTTAGAACAAAATTTTAAGCGCAGTGTGGATAAAGCAAAGAAAGAACTGGAGTTTATTCCAACAAATTTGCATATTCAGAGGTTGTGTGTTATTGAGACTGACCATAAAGGTATGTGTGTATTCATAACTAGACTCTATTGTACTCTATAGACTCTATAGATGTTCTTTTACCTATATCAGGTGTTACCACTAGCCGTTAGCCTGTAGGTCCGTCGTACATATTCCGGTCATCAAATTATTGCAAAGTAACGATTCAGATATCATTTTGAATAAAATATGGTTGTTACTATGACAACGTTGAACTGTCAACAGGGCTGTTACTAAATAAAACTTGTAACTTTTTTTAGAATATATTTACGATGTCGTGACTGTTGGAGCTCCGACTGCTCATTCTTTAAAATTTCGTCATGGTGGATTGAAAAGATTGATTGCGTCATCTGAAGATACTACAAGAAAAGCTCTACAAAGGTAATTATATGCGGAACCTTTCTGTGGGGTGAAGAAACTGGGCAGTGGAAATTGCACTAATACTGTTGCTTCACCTGAAGAAGATCTACATCTATCTAAAATATTATTTTACCAGCAGTGCTTGTATTTACCTGAAATTCAATATTATTTTAGTTACGGCGACGAAGAAAAAAGAAAAACTGGTTTCATAAAAGCCTGCCATGTGAAAGGTACCTTAGTCTACACGTTACAATGCACAGTAGAAATGTTTCATAGTTTTTTGATATTTAAAATTTTTAGACGTTGCAAAACGATTAAAAGCAGAAATGGCTGAAATTTTTGCGGATCTTAAAAAGTCGATTGAAACAAACCGATGCGAAAATTTAAATGACTCATCGACGCAGCTATCGAACAAGGTGAATAGAACATTTTTCAGCGACTTTTTTTCTTGAAAGACTCGATTTACACTGATTTTTTTTTTAGGTTGGAGAGCTTCTTGGTTTATGCGCCACATCTTTTGTTCAGGAGTCAGAAGAAGATATGTTAAAAGCTCGTACAAATGGACCGGAGCTTCGAATAAAATCAACTATCATATATTCAGACATTGATAACGAAAAATACAAAAATCTAAGTGAGAACTAAGAACTATTATTTTTTCGTTTTCGTGATTGTTGAATTGGCCTGACTCACGAAATTAATTTTCATGTTTTTTCAGATTGGGAGTGGACCGGTACCGAGTTTAAGGCAACAGATTCCAAACACGTAAGTCAATACCATTTTTCTCTCTGCTTTTTAAGTAAAATCTATGTTAATGATCTGTGAAATGTTTTTAGGTGGAAAAACATGCTGGGGTGTATGAAGCGAATGCTGAATTTTTATCAGCTGTTAATTATGTATGTAAAACTGAGAGTAAGTGATTCTTTTTTGGAGAGAGCGGACTATCTGAGTGAATTAATAAATGAATGGGCGGATGAATGAATGAACACGGATTAAAGGTTGCTTTCCATCTGGAGTTACATCGCGTTAATTATCGCGCTAATTTCTGACCTTAGAGTTAGTCATATTGAGTATTTAGCGCGAGGACGTTTCTATTACAGATAAAATGAACGCTATAATAATTCATTTCGAATTATGTCTAATAACATTGAGGAGAACATTTTATTATGGATTTTCATAATAACTGGCGAATTAACAGATGGAAAAAAAGGGAAACGGTCGAGATTTTAGAACCGTGAATTTCTTCTCGTTTCCGTTAGGCGTTAAAAAATTAACTCCAATTAGCACACCAGCTAAACGAGAATTAAAACCAGATGGAGACCAAGCTTAGCGGATAGGATAAATGAATGAATGAATTAATGAATGAATGAATGGTCTATTTAGCGTTCACAAAGAAAGTGGAACTATTAAAGCTGTCGACGAATTTAGAAAATTGCGTCAACTCGCTGATACGTAAATTAAATGTAATGATGCAGTTTGTGTTGATGCAAGAAGAAGCAGACTGTCCAGGTTTGAAAGAATTGAGAAATCGGCGAGATATCGTGTTATCACAGGCGGTATGTTTAAGAAAACTAATTTTTTTGAGACGTGAGTTTAAAAACAGAATGATTTTGTCTCAAGTGTTTGAAACAAAAGGGAATTTTGAAAATTAATTTTTCTAATTTCAGATCACCCCTGTCATTTCTGGCTTCGCCTTGATGTTGTCGAAACGCATATATGATCACCAGTTTTTAGAACAGATAACTAATATTGGACTTCTTATACATTTTGAAAGTCTACTAGCAACCTATGGTAAAGTATTTTTTCAAATAGAAATGTTAAAAAAAAAGAATAATACATACTGAGATAAACTAACCCGGATATCCAGGTTGGCTTATTTAGTCAAGATATCAATGTCATTAAACGAATCTTCAAAAAATTAAATTGCCTTCTAGAAGCGGACTATCTTAGTCAGATCTCGTTGATGAGGTAAAATCTTACCATATGAAGCCCGGTTTGGTAGGATGAACTTTAGACAAAAACGCAAGGGGAAAATTATAATGTGATGATTTTACGACAAAAGTACATGTGTAAAATCATCCAGAATGTCAATAACAATTTTTAGCACGGCGAATTGGGGGTAAATAATCATAAAAACGCAGGGTAAATTTAACTCACCTGAACATTTCCTAACGTATTTTTTCATGGTTAGTTTTTTTAAAAAAATTGTTATAAACGTTTGATCTTAAAGTGGTTTACCACTAAACAATATCTAAATTTCAAGAATTGTCCTTTACCTGTTTTCTGACAGCAAATTCATCTTAGAATACCGTGGCAAGTAGTTCTTATGACAAATTTCGGTTTTTATTGCGCAATCTGGCACTTCTTCCAACCAACCGCAAATATAAGTACGTAGCAACGCCCATAGCAACCATTTTCGCATTTTTAAACAGCTTTCTTGTCCCTCCATCGATGTTTAATGCTTTGCAAAAGCTGGATGATACTTTAGGGCCTCCTAAGACAATATATGACAGTTATTAATATTAAATGTGGTGTTCCACACGCAGTCAGAAAGCTGTCTTAATGATGCACCCTCCGAAATGAACTCGTCAGAGTTTACTCGTCGTCAATTAGACTTAAGGTCTTGAGTATTTGGTGCTTTTTAGGTCAAAGTAGTGCTGCCCTACACCTTTTGTCGATCCACAAGTCAAGAATGTCCATAAAATAATCTTTAATCGTTTTTTGCTGTTTAAGTTGGGAATCCACGGGGAGTAAGAATTCTCAAGATCGAAGCACACATGCTTTACAATATTACCTAGTGCTTAACTGAAACCGTTTTGCAAATCGAAGTTTTGTCTTTCAGTTATCTTGTACAGTTTCGCCCTGTTTCAGCCTTTTTTCCGTCCAAGAAATACCGCATCTGTTGTCTGGGCGACGAAGCAGCCTTACGAAAATGCGTTTCACTCAATCACTACACGTGACCCTTGAGAAACATACGCGGCCAAAAAGGCG
Source organism: Hydractinia symbiolongicarpus (assembly GCF_029227915.1). Taxonomy (NCBI): domain Eukaryota; kingdom Metazoa; phylum Cnidaria; class Hydrozoa; order Anthoathecata; family Hydractiniidae; genus Hydractinia; species Hydractinia symbiolongicarpus. Next base: position 9,784,309 of record NC_079882.1, on the reverse strand, counting down.
CTTCAAATAGCGCGTTATTCAGTTATTTGGTTTAGCGTCGAGCAGCAAAATGTCATATTTTGCTCCTATTTTACCTAGCAACGGGTAACTCTGGCAACCAATCAACTAAATTTTGGACTTAATTTTGTCGTACTGTCCCGTACTATGATATCCTCATCAATTAACTTTAGGAAAGACAATCCTCTGCGATATAGGGTGTTTAGTAGTAAGCCACCTTAAAGGTTTTTATAGTTTGTTTATTATCATCTTCGCTTCAATTTGGCTTCAGGAGGAATTATTTTGATCCTGTTACTGTCATTGTCAGGGTCTTGATTTTTGAATTTTTATGTTATAACTAAAAAAACCTTTCTAGTAAATTATGCGGTGTGATTTTGAAAGTTTTGACGAGGATTTTGGATTCATTCCCTGTAAAGCTGATTCAAAAAAAAAAAAAACGGCATGACATATAAAAGATTATTTAGGTCTACGCATCTTCGTTCAGGTGACGAGATGGGCATGATTGAAGATATGTACACAGGCCTCCAAGATTTGAGACAAGTGAACTTCAAGGTAAAAGCTTTATTTTTATTTTTTGTTTTGCCTTAATTTTTGAGGAAATTGATTTTCGCGATTATTTTTTTCCATTTTGCAAAAAGTAGTTCTCGCTAAATAGAAAGATCCATTCTTTTAACTAATGTAATACCTCTTGTGTAATGTGTTTAATTCAGATTGTTGGCACTGATTCAGATACGACACCTACCCTAAGTGGGAACAGGTACAGTCTTGGCGAAATTATTTTATCCTAAATTCTTCTTCTTTATAAAATCTTTATCTAGTCCCAGAATTAGCTAACTAGTTGGATTCTGTGTTATCCATTTTGCCCTGTTAAAAGAAGGAGTACGAAATTGATTGTTATTTAATACATACATTAAATTTTAGCTTTTACCCAAAACCTCTAAATCAAATCCGCTAGAAATCTTCCCAAAAAAGTCAACGGCTTAGATTAACTAACGCTAATTTTTTTTTGTCTCAGTTGTCCAAAGTAACAGAATGCACTGTCTCGATCAATCCCGATGACGTTGTTATTTCATTTAGCTAGAATACATTGGACGGTGCTTGTTTTAAAAAGTTCCTTGAACCTAGCGATGTGGTAAAAGATGACTAAACATTAAGATAATACGCCTGCAACTTTAATTATTAAAATGTAAACACACTATCAATTTTGTTTATTTGGTTTAGAACGAGTATCATTGTAGAGTTTCCAGTTAAAACAAAATTATTTAAGCAGCTTCCACTGAAGCTTCAACAACGACAAATCATACACCTGCATCCAGTCCTCTTCTCGCTTGGAATAAACGAACAGGCGACGCTGGCTGAAAGGTAGCGAAAGCTTGTGTAGACGATTAATGGCCAGATAATGGGCAATAATGATTAGCCAATCAGTGGAACGCGCATGGTGATCTTTATGCTATTTTTTTAGATTTGGTGACACAAGCCTGCAAGAGACGATAAATGCTGAAAATCTTTCTTATTTGCAAATATACTTCGATGCGTTTATGAACTTCTCACCTCATAATAGTACGTAATTCGTTTTCCCCTTTTCTCCGTGTCGACAAAACAAATATTAGGAATATATCTGTAATGTATTTAGCTGGTTCACGGTCGAAAGATGCAACGTCATTGCCTGACTTAATGGACCAATTAAAAACGACAGTCAGCGCCAAAAAAAGCAAAAATTACGACATCTTGTTGCTAAGCGAAGAAGTAAGTACGCTATCTCTTCCAAGTAAGAATCGGTTTACATTAACATAACAATTATGAATTTTAGTGGAAACGGACCTTAACATACTGTGAACTTTTTGTCCGAAATGTCCAAGTATATCTTTCTCTAATAATTTAAAAAAAAGGTGACCTACGGCCTCCTAACATTTAGTTATGTGCAAGAATGAATGGCTTACGAGTGACGTCATGCAAAAGTGCAAAAGATCGATCGTCAATGTCTGTTACTTTGGAAACTGTGAGAACTCTTGAAAGGGAACATTGTATGAGGGAGGATGTATCTCAAAGAGTGTTAAGCAGTATACGAAGGTTAGTTATATCTTTATTGATATATGAAAAGAGAGTATTTGTAGAATGATTCTCTATTAAGCGTTATCTACAACCCTGGACATTATAGTTGTGAAAAAGGCTGTTTTTGGCTGATAGCCAAACGGCATCAGCTCCCCTTTTCACAATTCTGTATTAAGAAAAAATCAGCTAACGCGACTCACAAAGGTCTAAAAAATCGGAATTGGGGTATGCTAACGTCAGCAAAAATTAGCGGTTAAGGATTGACCAATAACACGGTAATGCGTGTTACTTACACAGAAACATCTTTCCCAATTGCTTGCAAATTTTAAGATCCGCCCTCCCTTTCACTAATTTTTGTCCAGGATTGTAGAAATCTTTAATCTGTATTTTTTTGTCTACGTTATTTTTATCGCTTAATGTTTTTTTTTTTCTTTTAGCCAAGGAACCCGTTTAATAAACTCATACAAAAATGTTGGGTTACCAAAATATGCGTTTAATAAAGTGCAAGTGAAAGCCTTACCGTCCGTGTATCGACCGCCAGAGGGTACCATCGGGAAGTATTTGCAGACGTAGCCTGCAATTCTAAGTTGTAAATACCTCTATTTTGCTTTGTTCCTGTTTGTTTTCTGTTCATGTTTTTTCTGTTACTTCATGTCTTACAGAGCGTCCCCAAAGCAAGTAATAGAATAAACAGCTTTTTAAAAACTAACTTCGCTCAGTAATTTTTTTTATTATAAATTGAAATGAATTTGTTTTTATTTGTCTGTCTATATTCTGTCAATACAGTTCTTATATTTTACATATCGAATATAATTTTTTTATCATTATTAAAAACATAAAATGATATATCTTTTTTCTTCTTACCCACCCTCCACGTTTCCCAGCTAAACATTCAATTGTTGCGATTATTACTACCCTTCTGCATCACCGTGTATAGTCTGCTGTTGACTGTACGAAACCTAACAAAGTACTGAGCCTTTATTTTCTTTGACATCGCTTGATATTATGAATTGTTTTTATCATATTTCTATATTTATTACCGACTTAATCTCTGCTCAGAAGAGAGCAATGCACTTGGCACAAAAAAAGTTCGATTTCTTCAAAATACACTTCATTTTTTGGAACTATTTGTTGCTCTTCAAATAGCTTCCAAAAACTTTCCAATTCATCACCATGTACTTCTTTGAACATTACTCTTGCTTTATCCAACGAAATTCGTCCTTTATTTTTCACATCCAGGAATTGAAAATCCCAGTACAGTTTCTCTCTTAACTCCATACGTCGATTGAGCTCCTTCATAACATCTTGTAGGTCGTTAACGTGGCACCAATACTCCTCTGAACTGCTTTTATTTTCCCCGGATATGGTACGAATAGCATCATTAAAATGCTGACTCGACAATTTGTGAGTGGGATGAAGCAATGAAAACATTTCTTGTAAATGTGGGGAAGATACTTCTGCCGTGGAGGGATCTGTTATGCGATTAAGAAGAACTTGAAATGAAGTTAAAGCAGCCATACTTTGGGAATAAACTTTTACAAGTTATTATTTTAAACTTTACAACACTATGAAATATATCACTTGAAGAAGAAAAACTGTGCAGAAAGAAACAGAGTTTCTCAATTGCATTTTTATTTGATTCATCGACTCACTATGTGTTGTATATAGGTGATCACGTGATTCGTCTAAATTATTAAAGACGACTTCACTGAAAACTATGTGTTATAGTCATCGTACCAAAAAGTAACCTCCAAGGTTTTATGACCGAATCCAGAAGTTTTTTTAGTTCTATTAGATTTTGTATAATTGTAAAAAAGGACTGAATGAAAATAAAAAATCAATATATTGAATTAAAATTGTGAGTTACATTTTTTTATTTCTGCAATTTTGATGTCATCCTTCAACTTTTTCATTGCCATGTTTATTTTGGAAAATTTCAATTCGTAGGGATTGCTAGCCTCGTTTCCACTAAAGCTTTCGTTCGGTGATATACTTCTGCTTCTGTTCGTTGAAATGTGACTCGGCATTTGAGATACATCATCTTTCTTTGTCGAGTAAGCGCATTTATTTTCAACGAAACGGATTCGATTTTGAAGTTCTTTAATCTCGCGCTCGTGAGAAAGGTCTGAAGAAATTAACTCCATAGAATATTTTTTCATGGTTTCATAACGTTCCTATGGTAACAATATTTTGGACAGAACTAATTAAAATCTTTCAAAACCATTCGGGTGGAAGTTTTAGAGACTTTTCATTTTTCAAAGCCACTTGCTATCAACTCGACAAACTTACACATGACAATTTCAACTCAACTCGAACAACTTACACTCAATTTATTCTCAATTCGAAAAATGAAACTAAATTCAAAAAAATTTCTCTTAAAACCCGATAAACTAAGACTCGACAACTTTTCTTAACTCGAAAAACTTACTCTTAACTCGAACACGTCTTTTTCCCAGGCTTCTCTTTCTTTTTCAATCACTTGTTTTATTTTGCTGTGAAAATTCGTCCTGTCATCCAGATGGTCGTTATTCAATTTTCGCATTGCACGCTTCAGTTCGTCCAATTCTTTCAAACGTGATATATCTTTCTTCAGGAGTTCGACGTCACGTTCACTTGCGAGGAAACAACTTTTCTAAAAAATATATGAGAAATAATAAAAGATATTTCTGCTTCCAGTGAATCCGAAAGATCTTAACCGTTTAGAAAGGAATGATATGAGAATGGTTAGGTAGATGTATAACGCCAGTCTTAGAGACAGACAGTGTTTAGATGATCTAAGAAGCAGGCTAGGCATCCATAGCATTAAATATGTTATCTAGATAAGAAGATTAAGTTGGTTGGAGCACAAAGAATGAAGGAAGGATGATTGTGTAAGAAAGTGTAGGAACTACCAAGTGTAGGAACTGAGAAAGACTTGGATGGAGGTAATAAGAACAGACAGGAATTTGAGTTTAGAACTAATTGTCTAGATCAGATTGAAAGAGGGTTATTAATATACCCCGTCCAACCCATGCTAGCTTGGAAAACGGACGCTAAGCCGACAATGATGATAATGATTTCTCATACTACAAAGCTAACATTTACCGCATTAGGTTATCCATATATTTTAATCAAGTAATTGCATATAATCTCACTTTCTTCCAAAGTAATCGGAAAATAAAATTTCGACAAAGCTTTAGCGACAGCACAACAGATAACATAGCATAGCGAAGAAGTTGCTATTTTTATGTTATTTCATCTTCATCCTTATATATAAATTTTTTGTGATACTAATCCAGAATGTTCCCAATGAATACACTAACTTAAACTAGTTCCCATTCCTATGATTCTTTCATTGTTTTCTATCAGTCTGGCTGTACATGGACTGTGCAGGAGCAGTAGGAACAAAGTTTACTACTAACCTGTTTCTCATGAAGATCTTTTAAGGTTTTTATTTCGGTTTTGTTACGTTTATTTTTCTCCGCAACCTCATCTTTCTGCTGCCGTACTTCATGTTGCAGCTCCACCAGTGTTTTCTGCACAGCTTCCAGTTGCAAATGATGTTCGTATTTCTTGACGTACTTTGATGATTTGTTTCCCATGTTTTCCACGTCAATTTGGATTCTTTGCCTTACATAATATGAAGTCGTGTTCAATGTCAATAAAACATCAATTTGACGTCATTAATGTATATAACGTAACATAGATTTATCCACATGATTAGGAAAGAAAACGGTTGTAGGATATAGGTTGACGACGTCATCAATACTTCTTTTTTTTAAATTTTTTAACCCATTCTTTCTATTTTATAAAACTGGAAACGCTGATAAAATTGACAAAATTCTACTAATTTTCAAACTTGCCTGCTATGCTCATACTGATTTCTAAATTACTAATGGAGCTCTTCTTTTAAACATCAGGAATCTGCATAGTTGTCTGTCTCTGTGTGGACCCCCCGTTGAGTTAGAAAATGATGTTACGGAAACATGAATATCAAATGCGATATATTTTTACCCACTTTGTTGCGACGGGTAAATATAAGGGACGGGCGAACCCGTGGATTTTTCCACGGGCAACGACTAGTCTCTATAATAATAGCCGTATTCTGTGTGTTCAAAAGGGTCACCGCGTCCCGTAACGGAAACACGAAACGTGATATATAAAGAACGGGCAACCCCGTGGATTTTTCCACGGCTAACGACTAGTATCTATATATCGTACATTATGTATTGCAACGCTTTAACTAGGAAACCAAGTCTTTAATCATTTTTTTCTTTATAAACTAAGGGTGACTGTGAAAAGGCTCAAACTATGAGATATTCTAAGAGTTTGGTTGCGAAATAAATGCTTGTACGTTCTTCCAGCGTTCGCAGATTCAGTAATACTTTTTTTCATCTTTTGACTTGACAGCACTATGGAAGGTCTGAATTTTAAAGTGAATTTGGCCAACAAACCGTGTGCTTAGGTCAGCTAAAATATCGTTTTATTTCTATCTTTAATATTTTAAAATTTGAATAGGGAAGTTCGAAATATTTTACGGTTTGCATGTCAATGTTCTATTACCAAATAATCTCAAAGTGAATTCAGCCAGCTAACTATACATTCAGGTCAGCTGAGATCTCAATTTATTTCTTTATTTCTATTTTCAAGTTACAGTGTTTCTCAAATATTGGTAACCTTTCCCCCAGGGTCTTTTTACCTAGACATTACAAGGTGGCGAAGATTGATCTGAAACAAACTAGTTGTGCGATCTAAGGCGCGGTTAAAATTTGACACTCGCTTCCAGCTTTTAAAGGCGTGTGTTCGATGTACCAAGCAGAGATTATGCTTAACCATTCATATTTTGTGCAAAAATTAAGAAAAAAATCTTTCCCAGGATTGTCCCTGTTCTTTGTTCTTTCCAAATGTGATTTTTCAGAACACGTGCACAGTATCTAATTTATAACAACTTACATCAACTCACATCAACTTACATATCTCTATAATAATACCCGTCGTCTGTCTGTCTCTGCGCGGACCCCCGCTGAGTTAGAAAATGATGTTGCGGCAACACGAATATCAAATGCGACATATTTTTATCCACTTTGTTGCGACGGGTAAATTTAAAGGACGGGCGAACCCGTGGATTTTTCCACGGGCAACGACTAGTCTCTTTAATAATAGCCGTCGTCTGTCTGTCTGTGTGTCCGCGAAAGCCGTGTCCCGTAACGGAAACACGAAATTTTTAAAATGCGCACCAATACCAAATGCGATATATTTCTGTCCACTGTTGCAACGGGTTAATTTAAAGGACGAGCGAACGCGACGAGCGACCCCGTGGGTTTTTCCACGGGTTAACGACTAGTCTCTTTAATAATAGCCTTATTTTGTCTGTCTGTCCGCAAAAAAGGCGTCCCGTAACGGAAACACGAAATTTTTAATATGCGCACGAATATCAAATGCGATGTATTTTTATCCACTTTGTTGCGACGGGTAAATTTAAAAGACGAGCGAACGCCACGGGCGACCCCATGGATTTTTCCACGGGTTAATGACTAGTCTCCTTAATAATAGCCGTCGTCTGTCTGTCTGTCCGCGAAAGCGGCGTCCCGTGACGGAAACACGAAATTTTTAAAATGTGCACGAATATCAAATGCGATATATTTCTGTCCACTTTGTTGCGACGGGTAAGTTTAAAGGACAAGCGAGCGCGACGAGTGACCCCGTGGATTCCTCCACGGGTTAACGACTACTTTCTAATTATAATACCCGTATACGGCTGTCCGTTCTTCCGTCTGTCTGTCACGCAAAATGGTAGCTTAGCTGCGCAGTTAGCGAGACGCACGCAATGCGGTGTAAAAAGGACGGGCGAACCCGTGGATTTTTCCACGGGCTAACGACTAGTATTTTTAATTAAGCAAATTACATGGCTCATTTAATTATTCTTTCATTAAAACATTTTTACTAAAAGACGGCCAAAAATCTTTATCGTCTGTCTAAACGTTCGTCGAATGACTTGAGCTCACAAGTTCTACTCGATACTTTTTCTATCCAATTTTTTTGTTGATCTAAATTTCTTGTCTGTCAGTCGTTTCTCATTAGCTCTTTCAATTCTCTTCTCTATTTTTCTCAATGTTTCTTCTGTGGGAGCTTCGGGTTCATACGCAGCCGTACATATAATAGCTCGTATTTTTTGCAAAGCATCCGCCATATTGCGATGTTGTGACCGGCTTTTCTCTGACGTCACAATTAGCTCTCCTTCTTTGTTAATATCGTTCTTCGCCTAAATAACAGGGAACATTAAATGTTAACCATGAAAATTTAGAATTTAAATTTCATGAGAATCCAAGACTTGTCAAACATTTTTAAATATTAGGTTGTCTAAAGTTTGGCTGGTATGGACTGCTCAAACACGAATCAACGGCTTACAAAAGATCGCCTGCTTCGGTTTAAAAAGGCGCATTGATTTTTGAACTTATATTTAGTATAAAATAAATCCGTTTTCAAAGCATTAGGAAAATAAGTAGATCCTTGTGTTTTGAAGTAGCTGCCAAGGTTTTTATATTTTCCATTATCAATATACTATATAAAATTGATTTTCGTAAAAACTAAATTTTGCGAATTTTATCCGCGAAATTAAATTCCTGAAAAATGTTACAAAATTGGCTTTCCAGAAAATTAAGTTTCAGCCTTTAGCTAATTCACGAATTCTAAATTTTTCTTTACTGATGTTATTTTCGTGTTTAGTAAAAAAAATACGTAAAAAAACGCCGTTACCAAAAATTGAAATCATGATCGCATATAGTTAATCTCTCAAACAGGTTCCCCTTAAAATAAAAAAATTGGCATCTGCGAAAGTAAATTTCCGGCTAAAATTAACAAAAGTTCTAATATGAGAAAATTAAGCCAAACGCAAAACTCGCGAAAATGTTTTCTTTTACGGTGTCCATTCACAAATTTGTATGACTGACTGTCTTTGTCAGGGTATTTACGATCACAAATTAAAGTATTTCTTTTAATCAAACGATTGATTGATTAAAAGAAATAATTTAATTTTGCTAAGAAGTGGCTAAGATTTGCTTTAGTTCCCCAACAACAGACAGGAAAAATCTTAAAATAGCGAGATGAATAAAATAGCGGGAAAATGTTAAGTACGAATTCTTTTAAAAACACAAACTATCGGCGTACCTGAGTCAGCAGTTTTGAGACAACATGGGATGGCAACCAATCAGCACTTGCTATTTTGAAACGCAGTTCAACTTTCGTATTCACTAAAATATACCATAGAACTATACTTTTAATGATTTTTTGTTGACTTTGGGGTTCATTTTTTTGTGCTCTTGTTCTTTTCCACTATTTTTCAAAAAAAGGATTCGTGAATTATTGATATTTCTTAATTTTTGCGAATGTTATCTTAAATAATATTTCGCGGAAACTACGAAACCCGTGAAAATTAATATGTGACATGGCACATAAATAACACATACGTTTATTGACATTCTGTCCTCCAGGTCCAGAGCTTCGAACAAATTTGAAGACAAATTTATCTAGATAGCAAAAAAAGAAGTGAAAATGACAAAAATTACCACACACCAAAAGTTAAAAACCTGCGAGTTATTTGCGCTATAGCGAAAAATGCAGCTTTTCTAAAAAATCAAGTTTTCACCGTACTTCGTGGCACCTACTTGACAAGTAGCATGGTTTTAGGTCTAGAACCTTGCATATGTAAATTTAACGTGTGACCACTTTCTATGAAAAATTAAAAGTACAATCAAGACTGAGTTGAGTTTTACCTGAGGCTACTAATTCACTTAAGCCTTTTTAACGGAGAAAGAAAAGATAACTTCGGAAGAAGTGGAACTCTTTGCATGCCTATTTGTTGAATATCAAGATTTATTTACTCGAGACAAAACAATATTTCAAGAAGCGCAGTCTAGTGAAATATTACCTTATGTCGAGAGTAGATAAATCTGATATCCAACAAAGACGCATATGCAATATTTGTTTTATTGTTTTTATTGTATAATTAGAAATAAAACAAATGCTTTTGTAGGTATTCACAAAGTTCCCGCCGAAATCTTTTTCGAATACTTTTAACCAATCAGGTAAAAGTAATTAAGTTCATAACAAAAGAAATTAATGCTTGAACGATTTAAGTGATTAAAATCAACATGAAATCGATTACAAATGAAAGCAAAACAAAAGTTAAATTTGCGTAAACTTTTGTCCCGTTAAATAATAGGAGTGAATTTTATGGGATTACTCGACAGTTTTACCGACAGGTATATAAATCTTCTTTATCATCAATTATCCTATCATTGCTTTTTTTAGCTCTCCCACACATATATTTTTTGTGTACAAAATATTTTCATTTCCATCCTGTTGATGTTTGGATAGGATTAATATGATTTTAAAAAAAGATTTCTAGATAAATATTTTCCAAAAGAACAAGAACTTTACTATTCCAATGGTGTATGTCATCCAACACAATGGCCATCTTTTTTGTCCACTGTTATTGTCAGGAGACGTGAGAGCTCAACCCTGTCCTTACATTTTTTTCTCATGCGCCATCGTTCTGCGTTTCTTGTTTGACTTTTGTACTTAAAAATTTTAAAAAAATCAATTCCAATTAACATACGCCGAGTCGGCAAAAGTAATGAACAATCATGCTGGGATAAAAATATGCTGATTTCAGGCTCAAGTGTAAACACTTTTTGTTTCATCTAGGGATGAGATTTTTATCCCGCCTGCGTGTAAACGTGGTCTAACTAAGATGTTGGCTTTTGTAACAATGTTAAAAGATTCAAAATTACCTTTTGTTGCTTTATCAAGCAGAGTGCTCACATCAACCTTTTGGTTAGATGAAAAATATCGCACAATCTAAATAATATGTTATTTCATCTTAAATATCTTAAACGAGTAGACAGGGGAGACATTTGTGTAGACAGGGAAGACATTTGTGTAGACAGAGGAGAGATTTGTGTAGTTGGGAAACATTTGTGTAGACATTGGAGACATTTGTGTAAACATTGGAGACATTTGTGTACGTGGGAGACATTTGTGAGACAGGGGAGACATTTGTGCAAACATGGGAGACATTTGTGAGACAGGGGAGACATTTGTGTATACAGGGGATACATTTAAGTAGACAGGAATAACATAAGTTTACGATATCGCAAAGATAAAATTACCTTGTTGACGCGAAGCATCATTTCTTGCATACATCTCAAACTTGCATCTCTTCTGCACTTACATGAAAAAAGTTTTTATACACACTAAAAACAATGAGTTTAACATACTGTCAATATAGACACTAACTCTAACAACGATGCATAATCTACATAATTGTGATGCCTGTGTTAAGCAACTGTGCTATGAATTCGGAATTACGAAGAACTATGGTTTCAACAGTACTTCAAGTTTGAAGAGAAGAGAAAAAAACATCCATCTTCAATAAACCTCATGCCAGGGAAAAAATGTGTGAACGTAAATCTTAACATATTAAATAAATTATATTAAATACCAAATAATTCTTGAATTTTAATAAATAATAAAATACAAAACAGAAACTGGATAACAAATATTAAAAATAAATCTCAAATAAATATAAGTCGCATATTGAAGGAAAAGTGAACTACTTTTTTTAAAAAAATGTAAAAGCATGATATTATTGTTTCGTGTAATAATTCGCGAATGATCATTAAAATGATCGAACGAACGTTATTTTTCGTGAAAAAATTTAAAATAAAGCGCTTTTATTTCCCCCGATTTCGCGATTTTATTGAGTTGCAAGTTAGGACACATTAGGTGCATAATTAATATCAATATTGCTTAAATATCAACATGGGTGATTTTTTTAAAAAGTTCACATCCTTGTCAACCGTAACTGACTAATGAAGCGAACAACGCTCAAAAATGCGCGCTGCTAGAATCTACTAGGAAAAAGTTACAATAAGTGTCAATGCAAAACATAAAAATGTGAAGTTCTTCTATAACTTTCCTCCTCTTTTTTAATGTCATAAAAGGCTGAAATATAAAAGAAAATGAACAAACATTTCTTAAGCAGATATTACCAAACTATTTGGACAAGGATTAAATTCTAAGTTATTGCCAATGTCTCTTTATAAAATCGTGTAATCTTACCATCTTCACAAAACACATTCCACAAAAACAAGGTCGAAGTTATGAAGAAATAGGTTGAATTCAAAAAACCTTTTGAAAATGAAAAGCAGTGTTCTAGAAAGGTAAAAACAAATAAACATTAACAATTTCACTACAGAAGACATTCTTACTTTTCTACGATTTAAATATAACACAAATTTAACGTAAAACATAATATTTTGGTAAATTTCACAAAGTTAATTTATTGACAGTACTGACATTTCATTTATATCAATATACATTTTGTACCTGATTAAAGCGCCACAATACCGCCATAAGACGTCGAAGCACGCATTTCTCCATCAACTTCTGCAAACACAACATGCACGTGATTTAAAAGTGGATAACTTCGAAGATTTACATATTCATTCAAGCGAAAACTTGGATAATTACATTGGCAAGAAGCATGGTTAAAAGACGAACTTCCATCTTGAATAGCACTGATATCAACTCTGTATGCGTGTAAAGGAATGCTATTCTTCACCTCGTTGCGGATCTCTTCAATCAACGATTCTAATAAGATATTATCCTCCTCCTCCTCATCTTCTTTTTCTTCCTCCTCATTATCATCCCAATCACCACTATTCTTTTTAGGCTCATCCTTTATATTCTTTTGACATTCACCACAGTAATTTTCCTTTTCTTTCATACACACGAGGTTTTGGTTTGTGAAATCTGCGATTAAATGGTTAAATGTAAACGTTGCACATGTCCTGTTGACAGTGTCACCAATACCTCCTATTCCACAAACACATTTCCAATCAGAAACATCAACTGGGTTTTTTAATTTTCGCGTGATGGCAGCACCAAAATATCGTGACGAGAAAGCTTTTTCTACTGACCTCTTGTAAGTAACATGGCCATCAACAAGACATCGCAGCTTGTCTGTCATTTCTTCTCTCAAGTCATAATCTACTTTATCAAGTTGAATAGATATTAAATCTATTGCATCAATCATTTTATCAAGTGTGTTGACAAAATCTTCATTTAGATCTACTTCTTCGCTACAAGACCAGCCGTCATCAGAATCGTCATCAGAGTCCGGATTTTCATCAGAGTCTGGATTATCATCAGAATCGCAAACTTTGCAGCGAAACTCGTTTTCAATATCTACACCAGAAAAAGGCAGCTCATGCTTGACTGCCATGTATTGTCTGTCAACACTGTGAAAAAATCACTTGCTGGATTTTGTTTAGAATCTTGTTGCAATACTTTGTAGATCGCTCCGTATGAAGCTCTTTTGTAAAATACATCTTTTAAGAGTGTTTCCAAACCCACTGCTACAACTTCATGTTTTCCTGGATCGTAATTGACAGTATAAACTTTGTCATCTTTCGAATGCCCGAGCAAGTATACGGCATAGACAGCTAAAACTTTGCTACATTCTTCAAAATATGCCTTTACAAAATTCGGAAAGGAGAATAGAAATTTTGTGTGGACACCTATCACATCAGAAACTTGGGGAATCATTTTATTAGCATTTCTCTTTTCCTTCAATTTAACAAGTTGTGGAAAACACAAGTAGACATTTTTAAGAGTTAACTCATCATCAATGTAACATAAAATATGTTTCCAGATTTCTACAGGGAACAAGAGTACTCCTGTTTGTTCATATAGAATACCTTGGGAGGAGGATAATGAAGAAGTTTGTGACGATTGCATCTCGGTCGCTTTACATGTTTCATGAGAAACATCGTTTTCGTTCAACATAGCCTGAGTGGGGTAAGAGTAGCGGATGGACAAACACTTTTCATACAGCAAACCTGGGTCGCGCTTACTATTTCTGTCGAAATAGTAAGCGCATAGTAAGCGTAAATAGTAATAAATTTAAGCATTTCAAATAATCTTCTTTCTCAACTGAACTAACTTTAAATCCAAACATTTCATCATCTCGTTTAAGCATCACATCTGACTTTAAGATGTATTTAGATTCATTGCTTTTCCTTTGACAAAGTAGCAGAGATTCGGGAAGGATATTTTGACTGAAGATGACAGCCATACCTCTCTTGGGAGACACAGTGACAGTGTCATAACCTTTTTTTAAGCCTCCAAACTTCTTAATCTCTTCTGCTATTGTCAAATCTTTCGTTTTGATTAAGGAATCATGGGGTATGTAAAACCGGGTTTCTCCGCCTTTGAAATCATCATTCAAGTATATAACCACAGAGTAGAGGGATCTCTCATCGCCTGATGGGCAAAACTGAGAGTCTCTATGAATCGAAAAACATTCTTTCTTTGAACTGTTGTACTTGTTAAAACGAAAAGCTTAATTAAGACCAGATAACTTCCATTCTCCTCTTAACACATCAAATCCTAAAGGATATAATTTGGAACCATCCTTTGCTAGCTGTTTTTCTAGAGTTAATTTCATTCGTTCCCACAACACATCAGATAACTTCGCATCAAACGCAACCAATCGAGAGTTATTTCTTCCATTAATATAATAGTTCTCCATGTTTTGAAGTTTCTCCTTCTCGCAGTTCCTAATGATAGATTCGCATTCATCCTCAGTCAGTAGATGATCAACTACTATCAATTTTTATTGGTTTCTTGCATGTAAAACTTGCATGAAAAGCGCTGGTAATGCTTGGTATGTGTCAACCAGCTCAATTTTTCTAGACCAATCAATAGTTCTCAGTGAGTTATTCGCCAGAAGATGAGACTTTCCCAATAAATTTGAACAGAACAATCCACCTCTTGAATCCTATAACAGTTAAGAACATTTAGTACCGGTCAAATTTGATCTGGGAAAGGAAAAATTATTTGTCTTTGTTATCCCATATGACCGCATGAAATTTCGTACTGGTAAGAAATTTTTGAAAAATTATAAGATTTGCGTGTTTTAGGCGACACGGTATTACCCCGGCATATTTTCACGTTGCCAACGTGTAACCATACTCTAAATAAAAAAATACGATTCAGTATGTCATAATTCAATAAGAGAAAATACAGATCAAAGACAGAAATTGTTAAAATACATTTGAAAAACACAAGCTTTCACTTTCTGTTTAATGAATATTCGTTTTAAATAAACACATCCTTCTTTTAAGGTATTAAATATTAAATATTAAGTTTTTTGTTCATTGTTAACTTACAATAGCTTATAATATTCCCTGTATATGGAAGATTTTTCCTTATTCAACTTACGTTTAGGCTTTCTCCGTTTTTTATGTACTCTGGAATGACAAACATGCTTTTCCGTCCTAGAAAAAAAAATCTTTCTAAGAACTAGTAAATCTTGTAACAAGTAAATTGCCATAAGCATATTTAGAAATATGATTTAGAAATAATGTGCACCAAAAATGGCTGCAAAAAAATAAATTCTTACCCATTGCAATTTCTTGTGATACTGATATAAAATGAGCACTTTTATGAATGAACTTCCTTATGTATTTTTGTTAAACAGTATATTATCTATTCATCTAAATCAAAAAATAATCATGACAGGACATTGTTTATAAATATTAAAAAAGTTTTCCTTAAGAATGAAATTTTATTATTTCTTAAACAAAGGCTCAGCAGGAATTGATTTGACTTGATTTTGCCAAAAAAGCTTGCTGTTATAAAAATACCAGTGCAACAACCTTTGAAAAACATATCAGTAACCAACTACTATAAAAGGCTTCGTTTTCACATTTGAAGAATAGAAAATGCTCAGCTGGAACACAGTAATAGAGAACCTTTTTTAAATGAGCGTGTAACCTTAGCTAAAAAAAATTTGGTGTGTATTTTTGACTAAAATCAACAGAAAATAAAAAATTAATTCATTATGACACTACATGTTTACTATAAAAAAACACACAGTATAATTTTATGATGAGTAGCTAAATATTCAGATAATTTTTGTGTCAGTTTTACTAAATGCTCTAATTCAAGTGTTACGATTTCACTTTAGGAGCAAATCATAGGAGTATGGCACATTTGTTCATAACAGACAGATCATGAGAATTTGACTGTTTTTTCTTTAAAAAAAAGGGGGCTTGCAACAAGAATTTAAATTTCTTCTAGATTGTTCCTCTCATTTTGATAAAAACATGTGCCTTCAGATGTGCTTCTTGTCTGTACAAAATTTAAAGGTCCCAGTCAGTATAACAAAATTTTAAATATTCTTTTAAATGTTTTTTATTTTTATTTCGTTAACATTTCACATATTGAAAATGTTTAACAAATACATGTACTGTTATAGAAAAAATTCTGACAGTAAAATATATCAGCAATTGTAAAATGGTAGTATATAATATAATTATATCTAAAAATCTTTAAAAGTACATCTAATTAGAGCAAGAAGAGCTTTTCAAAGACAAATTTTCTAGGTCCACAAATAACTTCAACAACACATTATCACCTTTCGTTTTCTAGAGGCATGGCCATAGAAGTTACAATTTTTTTCTTTTTAAATCACATTGCCATTAACAAGGGGAACAACCCTCAGTAGGGCAACTAGTCTTTTTCATGGATTTTTTTTAGTACCTCCCAAAAATATGTGTCCATATAGTTTTTAAAAGGACACAGACCAACAATGTAAAAATATAGTTGATCATAATTAATGGGTAGTTTTAAATTTTAATAAATTTAAATATGATATAATCCAAAAAGATTAAAATATATTATGACAGAAGGAGTAGTATATAATTTACATTGCACTTCATAATAAATAATACAATTATGTAAAAAATTGTCGAATTCTAGGAGATGAAATATTAAAAAAACTTCTTAACTAGGACATACAATCGTCAGCAGGCAAATAAAAACCATTTAGCAAGATTATGTAGTTTGTGCTTCTAACAGTTTTCGAGATATGATTATTTTCATAACTTCGTTAGTGCCTAAAAAAATAACAACATTTGATTGTCGAAGCTTTTTAAACAAGTTTTGAAGTAGCCATATAGAAAGAAGAATATTTCATGTGAAACATTTTTAACAATTAGCTCTTTTGTACAGAATGTAAAATTTTAGAACATTTTTGTTTTGGAAAACGTACAGAATTCTATCTCTAAAGCTACATCACAACTTTTAAGTTCAACTAACAAAGTGTGATAATATATTTAAACACATTAAGAATATTTTATTTTATTTTGGGCGAAAATGTTGTCAGCAAGCTTTGCAGTCATCACCAACATTCTTGCATAGCATTAAAATTTTATACATTATTTGAATGCAACTTGCAATTCAATTTTAATATGCGTAGTAAATATATAAATAAGATTTGACTTCTAGAAATGTGCCACGAAGCTATCAGTCTTTGAAGGAAAATTCTTTTCACTTCATACATACATACATGAAACTTAATCTTAGTATAAAAGGACCAAAAAAACTGGTGCAAAATATACTTACCCTCCAGTATTTTATGAACACGAGTATCTCTCATAAACTGTTGAACAGGGTATGTCTTCAAATAGCCATATCCTCCATGCAACTGCAAGGCATCATTGCATATCTAAAAGGATGTTTATATACCTACGTACTCTCCTAGCATAGAAAATTCGAACCACAGCATTTAAGATGTGCAACGGTGCATATGTGAATTATACAGGCAAAATTTAGTTGTGTCAGGGGAACTTAGCTTTGTTTACTGCAATTTTACCAAGGGTAACGGTAAACGTGTTTCATTGCCACATTTTGTTGTTAATGTAACAATAGGGTAACGATCTACAAATAGGGAAATAATTACTGAAAATACTGATAACGAAAAAAAAATTAATAATGTATTAGACTGCAAAAGTAGTTATTTAGGAATAAGTGGATGGTAAGACAAAAATGAAAATAATTTTACATCAAAACATTTATCTGTTGCATGCAGTTTAGCCATAGCTGCAATGGTTGCACAATTGAGATCTTTTTTATCAATTGCTTCAGCAGCACTTCGAACAATCAACCTTGACGTCATTAAATCTGTTGCCATTTCAGCAAGCTTAAACTGTGTGTGCTAAATATAAATTTTAGTTCGACTTAAATAAGTAAATTTAATAATGGTGCAAAGTAAGAAACATTTTTCTCCGTGTTAACAGTAAGAACAATTACTTGAAATTGACTGATGCTCTCCCCGAATTGTTTCCTATCTTCCACATATTCAATTGAGGCTTGAATCGATTTATAAGCAGCACCCAATGAACAAGAAGCTGGAAGAAATTATTAAAGAAGAAAAATAATATTTCGGCCAAATTTTAGAAATAGTTGTAAGCTAGTGGAAAAATTCACAAGAATTCACCTTTTAGAAAATCTACAGGAATTTGCCCATTGCAACCTGTAGCTGCCGTCTTAGGCTCATCGGCAGACAGCAAAAATAATAATAGATCTTTGAGAATTGTTTGTTGTTTTTTGAAGGTTGTATAAGAACATAGCAGGTGTGGCCACTGTAAAATGCTCACAAAATAATCGACAGAAATATACAAAGAATATATCATACCAATGCTTATTCTTCCACCATTTAATGCATTCATTGCAATACTAAACCCCTAAAACGATAATTTTTGTGAAAACATTGTGGTGTTCCTTTTGTTAAGAATGATATAAACAGAATGGCATTATAACAAAATTTATAGATTCACAGTTTTGAAGAGTTTGTATTGTGACATGAATTTCTGGGCAAAAAATATCTGGTTTATGCCG
The DNA here is from genome assembly GCF_029227915.1 of Hydractinia symbiolongicarpus. Classification (NCBI taxonomy): domain Eukaryota; kingdom Metazoa; phylum Cnidaria; class Hydrozoa; order Anthoathecata; family Hydractiniidae; genus Hydractinia; species Hydractinia symbiolongicarpus. The sequence goes on along the minus strand of NC_079882.1, from coordinate 9,765,532 downwards.
GTATTGAAATTTTTGCAACTAATGTTATCTTTCTGATGACATTAAATTATCACTTTTTGATAAACCCCCATCTATACATTCCCCAATATTTCTGTAAAGACATTGAAGAAAATTTGTTAATTTACACTAAAGAGTCTGCACTAAAGAAATACATTGTTTATTTTTGAATGAATTCTGGGTGAAAAGCTTAAACGTTTTATTCGATTTTAATGTTTAATCCTTTGCCGTCAAGAAATGTGAGACACTACATGATGGAACACGCCTGTTCTATAATAGGTTTTGGTAAACGTTCATGATATAAGATTAATCAAATAGTAAACGAGGTTTCTAAATGGATTATTTTGTATTTTTGATTACTTGGGGAAAAGGACAGCATTTCCAGAAATAGGCAGTGTTTCTGTTTTATTTCAATCAACTTGAAAAGGATTAATATTTTTATCAGTATTATTGATTTATGCGTGCTACTATTTAGCCTGAAACTGTCACATAAGGTTAAAAAAACAAGGCAAAATCTTTAAATATTTCTAAAATTTGGCATAACCCAAATAAATTATCTGACCTGTCCTTCCTCTCCAACTCGATTTTCGACTGGAACTTTACAATGATCGAAAAAGACTGTGCGTGTGGGTTGTGAATTCCATCCTACCTATAATAAATACTAAATTTCATTTTGTCATATAAGATATAGAGAGGTATAACTATTCAGAAATTTTTTTTGGCAAATGTAACCATGTATGTTTTTCAAAATGGTAAAACAGAAGACATATTAAAGTATATACTTTCTTCTCCTTTTTTCCGAATTCTAGACCAGGTGTGCCCTTCTCAACTACAAAACATGTGATACCTTTTGGACCTGTAAATACAAAATGTTAAAAGTTTTATATCAACTTCTCCCAATAATGTAAACACTAAAGATTGGCACTACTAAAACAATGTACACATGAAATGCGATGTACCTTTTTCTCCCGTCCGTGCCATTACAGCGTAAATATCAGATTCTCCAGCTCCACTTATAAACATCTAACATACAAATGTTACGATACTTAGTAAATAACAAAACAAAACAAAACATATAAAAAGTGTCCATCATGTCAGAAAGTTACAAAAATAGTCAGACAAAATTGGTATAAGTTTTAATTTGGTGGCTCTTATATTAATTTATGGTAAAAGCAGGTTGATAGCTACCAGTCCTAATTTTGTCTGTTAGACAGACAATTCACAATTGAGAATACTGGTTGACTTTTCTAATGAAGCAACTATTTTTTTAATGACTTACTAATTTTTCCTATTACCTGTATTCATTTCTAAAGGGGGATTTTCATGAAGCGAATTGACCAGCGAATTTGACGGGGAATTGTATCTGAGCATGCGCAGTAAATATTCCCTTCGCTGAAAAGTAGACTAAAGGTTTCGCTGCTAGTTTTAGACCAATCAGAACGCGGTTAACCAATGTAAACGATGAATTTGGCGTCTAATTTATTTTGTCATGAAAATTAAAAAGTGAATTCGCCATCGAATTCGCCGTTTAATTTGCTTCGTGAAAATCACCCTTAAAAAACCTACCTGGCAAGGTCAGACAAAGATTCGCTTATTGCATATACACTTTTATGCTTATTCGTCAAAGCATGCAATTTTGAATTATGATTTCAAATCTTGTCAGATGTTTTCCAGCATCTAGGACCACAGACATACAAATTTTTATCTTCCAACAACACTACTAACTGTTTACTAGATGATTCTCTTAAAAAGATTCCAAATAAGGGCCTAACAACCCTAATTTCTAGTAACACTTTGATTTTCTTCCGAATGCATCATGTGTAATACATTGAACCCAGAATAAAGCAGTAAAATTTCTTCAATATTTAAAATAATTACCGAGTTTCCTAGCAAAATGACATGGATTTATTGCTGAACCACCCATTATAATTTTAGTGCCACCCCTTGGAGCTGAACCTTCAACACATGTTCAAGAAATTTTTCTTTATAAATTTTTTAAAAATCAAAATTATAAGAAAATTTTCTGATGATTGCTTGGCTTTTCTATTCTGCCAAATTCTGCAACATTTCTGACTTGGTAGACACCATGATATCTTTAATGTGTTGTAACCTTTGATCCATTAAGTTCATAATGATCACCACTGTGGCTTGCAGTAGTTGACAATGATGCTGCATCACTTCCAGACCCTAAAAAAAGTAACTTTGTATTGTTACATATTTTTTCATTTTTAAATTTCTATAAAAATGTAACGATTAAATTAGGCAGTTCATCAAATATTTTTTCTTGCACCAGAAGGTTTTTACTACAAAATTATGATTTTTTTAACAGTTTTTATATTAACAAGTTACTTATATGAAAGAATATGCAGTATGTTTAGGCTTTTTATAACCTTTTTATAACCTTTAAACAGTTTTATAACCGTCATCTGATAACACACCTTCAATAACAGGCTGTTAGAAAGTTTTATAACCTAGACTAAAACTAAGAAATGTAAAAAAGAGAAGTACAGATTAGACATGAATTTTTTTTGCAGTGTAATAACTTGTAGATGCTATTGAAGATATTATTTCAGGTTGTCTGTTCAGTATTCATATTTCTTGATCATGATAGTTTAGTAGCCTACTAAACTATCATGTTCAAGAAATGATAAACTTTCAACAGTAACTTGTAGATGCTGTTGACCAAAAGAAAAATCTTTCTACTAAAAACATTTTGTATGAAAAAGACGTATGTCTGGCACAATTCTTATGCTTTTGTACCACAGTTTTTAACCAGTTAATGACAGAACCACTGCTTATTGAAACCTTAAAAATATCTCATACATTTATACAAAATTTACTAATAGGCACCCACCTTGTTCTGTTAAACAATAAGATGAAAATTTCTAAAGTTAGAAGAAAAAAAAAAGGAAATTGTACCATAAAAAAAATACTATAATAAATAACTAAAGTAAGAAGTTACCTCACAAGTTACCAGTAAAGGAAGAAATTTGTCTTTGAGGTATTCAGATCCATATTGCTCTATTAATCCTTGCACCATACTAAAATTTCAAAATAAACACATTTAAATTTTACTTGCTAAATTTTAGTAACTTGTAAATTTTAGTATTTTTTTTATTATGTCTAATAAGGCCAGCTTGTAAAAATTATACTAAAGACCACTTAAGTTTCAGGTCAAATTAACATATACTAATGTGTGGTTAAAATAATTTCTTTCCACAAATTTAAACTGAAATGCACCTTTACCTGGGTGGTCATTATTAGAAAGCACACCATTAAAGTGGCTTGTTGTTTAGCATTAGATAAATAACAATAAAGTTTACACCTTGTTTGGTTGCACCAGACTAAGGTTTCGGGGATGGTTAGTTTAATGATAATACCCAAGTTGGAATAAGTTAGAATTGAACTTAAATTTGTTTGAAATATGTCACAAAAATTAATCTAATGATCAGTAAAGTCACACAAGACATTTTATTATATAACCTACAAGGAAAACAGTAGTCATAATGAAACACAGCGACCAATTATCAAATTAACTTAACGTTAAATATAAAACAAAATTCATCAATTTAAAAATCAAAACAATATCAATTTGACTTTGAGTTCATTGTTCTCAAGAAAACTTACACCATTTGTCATCACTCTTCAAATTAAATCAATAACAAATTTCTTTCACTTAAGGTAGTTCTTTTCACAACTGTTACAATATGGCACAAAAATTTAAGTTGAAACCATACCTAAGTACATTGAAAACTAAAAAGTAAAAAACTGACTTGTGTATTGATAAATATGCTGTAGTACTTGTACAACCAGTGGAAAGTGCTTCATATATGATAGATGCATCAAAACAACCTAAATGACTGCCACCATACTTTTCACTGACCCTTATGCCTACAGCAGAGATAGAAAATATTTTCTTTAAAGTTACAAGCTTTGAACTAAAGAAGAACATAATACTAAAATGCAAAAATAAATAAAATATACCACCAAATCCAAGTTTCGCAGCAGCACGTAATGTTTCCAATGGAAACTCTTCCTAAAAAAAGAATCAAAAATTACCATTGTCAAGCATTTTTGATAGAAAGAAAATGTATCCTTTATGTTTCTACAAGCAACATTCAAATTATGTACCCAAAATTTTTTAAATCATTTTTTTGTATTTTGTGGTTCCTTGTTGACGTCAGCAAAATTTTTAAACCCTTATATCTCCTTATGCATTAGTCAAAAACATATGATCCAACACATTTTCTTTATGAGCGTTTCATCTTTACACATTATAGGCAAGTGTGCTAGAAGCTGCACACTTAAAAAAATTTTAGCTGCACACTTAAAAAACAGGCAAAGTGGATGTGTTAAGTAATAAGTTTTTCAGCAACATCAAGGGAAAATCCTTTGATGTTGCCGAAAAACTTATGTCTCAAATGTTAAATTTTCTGACAATACGACGCGACGAAAATAACACTACTTTAACGTCAATATCCTATATTAAATTAATGAAGCCATTACAGTGCACCTAAAAGTTTAAGGCCAAATAACTTGGAAACAAGGTGGTAACCTCAATGATTTTTCACTGTGTGGGTAACTAGGGACCACATTGGACCAATTTGGGTAAGTTTCCTAAAACTGGGTCCCTGAATCTGTTTCGGAATGGACGGGTTGATGACGTCATCTAAAAATCTTCAAACCCTAATATCTCTGCAGCCGTTTGTCAAAAGTACATGATCCTATCCATTTTCTTACTCACCGTTTCAAGATCTATACGACGAATGCAACAGGTATATTAATTTCTAAAAAAACATTTTGGGATTTAACGGGCCATTTAATTTTTAAACTGTGTTATATACAATAGAGGCAACGTAAAAACAAGGTTCTATTTTTTTTATTTTTTCAAATGATGCTTTTAATTTTTCTAATGACGCTTTTTTTTTCATTTTTATCCTGCCTCAGTGGATTTTTCCACGTGCTTTATTGACTAGTCATTCTTATAAAGGTCAAAACTATCTACTTTATTGGCATATAACTCATTAAAACATAAACACTAATTCGAATCTTTTATGTCACCCTTAATTTGACAAAAACTGTTTCCCAGCTGCAAACTTTTGAAGTTTGAGACCGTCATTGCAGTAGCACAGAGTGTTTTGATAGATTTGACTTACCTACTTAATTTTAAGGCCTAGAAAGATAATTGAGACATGACAACTCTTCCGGCTTCCCAGGGTGAGCAGTTTTTCAAGAAGAATTGTTAGCAAATGTATTAAAAAACTGTGCACCCTGCAGCAATAATTCTGCATCAAGTTCTTGTGTGTAAAACAAGTGTACATAAAGTGCGTAAATGTTATGAGTGTTTCTTTTGTTATTCCAATCTTGTCCCCAGGCTCTTGTGGTCCCTGAGTCATTATTACTTTTATAGGTTGTTTTTTTCTGCAAAGTTTCACAAAGTTTATTCCTGCATGTTTTTCGAAAAAGGAAAAACAGATTTACTGACTGGCACAAAGCACAAATCTTATGATAAGAACAAAATATGTGCAGTTTTTCCAAAAATGTGAGCAGTTTCTTGAAATATTTACATGAAAAAGCTGCGCACATGTTTTGTAAAGATGGTTCACCTCCTCTTATCAGAACCATTTATTTCAATTCAAAAGCCTTAACAAAAGCAGAACCAAAAACTAAGAAGGTGCGCAGCTTTTGTCAAACTTTTCCAAAAATTTATATGCACTGCTGACGTTAGCAAAAATCCTAAAACCACCAATATTTTTTCCATTGTTTTTCTGCCAAATTGGAAAAATTTTCTATAAACTATATTTTGTACTCCAAAAAGCTTTTATTTACATACTATATTATTATAATCTAACAATTTTACTGCAGGTACCTCTAGATCCCATTGAAGCATTTTTGGTGCCATTTCCTTTTCTGCAAATCCAAATGCTAATTCTTGAATAGCCTTTTTATCCTCAGACAAGCCATTTGATGCTAATAATAAAATTAGGTAGTTGTGAATCGTTTTTCACAGATTAAATTTGCCTAATAAACATAAAATTCTTAGACCATAAGGAAATAAGGAGTGATTTTGAAATTAAGTGATTTTTAAATTGCTTTTAATAATGGAATAAAGGCATAGGGTGAACCCCTCCAATGCTAATTAAGGGATGGATTTTTTTTCAAATCTGCCCTCATTGGAGAGACCAGAAATTTCAGAAATTACTAGTTGCACTAATCTCAACATTTATTAAGGGAAATGAAATTAATGAGGGATAGTTTTAGTAGTTTTAGTTTCTTAAAAACAATTTTTTGTTCATTTAATTATTACACAAGTTTTGCTCAGCTTTTTATTTTTAGAAAATTCTGTTTACTTTCTATCAGAAATCATTTACTTCAAAACTTTCTTTCTGTTTCTTATTTTTGTTGACCCTATGCAGCCTTGCATATTATATTATTATAACGCTGCTAATATTGGTGTGCAAGTGTGAATGGAAGTGGCTTAACACTATGGAGAAGCTCAAAAACTAAAAGTATTTATCCGTTCTCACAAAATATTAAAAAAAAAATATCTCAAATAGACACTTCAATTAACATGTTAACACAGTAAGGATATGGAAAAAAATAAAAACAAAGCAGTAAGAAATGTGTATTGTTTCCTCTTCTTAAAATTCAAATTCATTTCAGCTAAACAAAACAGTGTCTGTGATTAAAACCATTTAGTCTACAGTAACTTTATATGTAGAAATGTCTACCATCAAAAGGGACTGTCAATTTGTTTTAACTTACCATCAAAAGGGACTGTCAATTTGTTTTAACTTACCATCAATAACTGATGTTAAAGATCTCTGTATCACTAACAGTTTTCTGGAAGCTTTTAACAGTTTCCTGCTGTTAAATAATATATTTTTTGCCATAGCAGCTCTAAACATTAAGTTGTTTCACTTGTATACAGTTATGCATAAATAAAGGCACTATTCGCAAAATTGTAATGTATAGCTACACTTTTGTAAGTGTCACATTTTCATTGTTTTAATGATGTATAAATTTTGATGAATAGGAATATTTTTAAAAAATTATGCCTATAAACAACGATCTGTTTAGTGTGTCATTAAAAAGTGTAAAGACTTAATAGTCCCTGGTGATAAATAGATAGATAGATGTGCATATTTTACATGGCTAGTCTCACAAATATCGAGGGATATACCCTGTCTATTATTTCCAGGAGAGGCCATGGCTTAGATGGAGAGTCCTAGAGTATTTAATGCTCATTTTGAGCTATGCAGACCAAATTAGAGGCCTCGCTCTACTAGACAACTCCCGGCAACATCCAATGGCCCACACAGTGTGCCATTTTCCCAATTTCCCTCACATGGCTTGGGTTAACCCAGGGGTACGGTAACATTCACTCGCCCATGATGAATCGCCGTCAAGAGGAATCAAACCCCGGTCTCCCACACAGAGTACGAGAGCTATAACCACTAATCTACGGCGCCATAAGTCTAGAGGTAGATTGAAAGAGTTAACAAGGACACACTTAATGCAGAGGGATTTAAATTTAGTCTAGATGAGATTGGAAGGTCATTAATATATATACATGTAAAAAGTAAAATAAAAATTAAGATATCTTATAGTGTAATATACCATACAGACCATATACCAGACACGTTTTTTTTTTTATAAGAACAAAGTTTATAGGAACGAAAGGCTTCAAAACCCCAAAAATTAAGAACATGTTAAGAACATTATAAAGGCTTCAAAGCGATTGGACAAGTACATTCGGTACAATTCTTTTATTGAATATCGTGATTTGCGGCTGTCATCTTTAAATGTGCACCAAGTGAACTCACTATGGGTGAATTTCATTTTTTGTCATGTAAGCTGATGTTGATTTCAGCCGGGTTTGAAAACTCACCACGGGTAAATTTCACTACCGAGCTCATGTAAACGCTGCCTAAGTTTATATTTTATTGATATAAAAAAAGGTTAAAAAAAACTGTAAGAACAGCTTTAGGCTATGATATATAAAAATTAAGAACATTGGAAGGCTATTCCCAATTTTTGTGTTCTTATAACAAAACAAAGTGTAGACAGGTAGACAGGATACCTGTCTCTCTTATGTGCTCGCGCACGTTGATGATGTCTGTCCTGTTTTTGTAACCTTGATAATTTTATCAAAAAGGGAAAAATGATGAGTTTATTTTATAGACTAGACAGCTAGCTAGCTAGCTATTCAGCAATGATGTAAATATTTTAAAAGTAAACAAACAAATCACCTGTAGAAACTTGAGTATTTGCTGTTTTTACTCTCTGAAAACTAATGCATTTTGTAATATCTCTTTACTACCAATGCCTCCTTTTCATTTTCTGTGACAGCATGGCAGCATGCATATGACAAAGTGAAAAGAACCTCAGGGGACGAGATTGCATTTTAGCTACTTGGCCAGATAAGTTTTCTCCAAATTTGGCATGGTATTCCCATGGAGTATATATAATCGTATATAACCTTCAACTTTTTCCCTTGCAAACATAAGGACCTGTTTCCGTTCCCACAACACTTTATTTTGATATATAGCTACTTTAATAAAACAAGTTTTCTAGAAAAATGGACTTTGATGAAAATATATATTTCTATATCCAAGATCATAGGCTAGCCAGTATGACATTCGGGGAAGGGAGCAGAAGGAAGAAAAAGGGCAGGTAAAGGAAAGGAATCATATGTTAGAGTAGAGAATATTGGATCACTCAATGTAAATTTGGCTTTTCCGCCATGTGTAGCTAACGCCCGGGGCGCGCTTTTTTTTAACTCCTCCTTCAACCTTGTCTCCAGGACCTGTTAGGCTTTCTATATTTAGACGTCCTGGGACGAATTATCTGAGCGTGTAAAGTGCTAAGTACTCGTTTGAGACCAAAATCAATTCAAAAAATAAAAGTGTGACAGAAAACAAAAATGTTAAGCGGTGCAAAGAACTGGCGTGGAAGATATTAACCTCATCTCCATTGAAGAGCTCTGGGGTCGAGAATGCCTCATCCCCCGGAGAAAATCTCAGATGGAAAGAGTTCCTGTGGGAGATGGATGGAAGAGGAAATTGTACAGTTTATTAAAGTATTTCTATATAAGCAACGATCAACCAAGGCAAAAATACTCAAGTTCAAGCGGCTCTGTTCAAACTACGCAGTAAACACAAAGACGCCTTAAAGACTTTTATCGTCCCTAGACAAAAGAAATGCTGTAAAAAAATTCCCTTTCTCCGAACCTCGATGAAAATGAAACGCGTACGAGAAAAGCGTACAAGAAACGCGTTTCATCCCCGTAATTTTTGATCTACATAAACGACTTACACAATTCTTCTAAAATGTTGAGATTTATTCTATTTGCTGACGCGATATTAATCTTTTTTACATCCATACTAACATTGTCGATTTATTAAAAACAGCTAACCAAGAACTTGCACATATATACGAATGGTTTAAAACAAATAAACTCTCACTTAATATAAGTAAAACTAAATATGTGTTATTCTATAACCGTTACAAAACTGATAATATTTCACTCAAACTACCATCTCTTAAAATTAATAACGTAAACATAAAGAGAAAAGAAACAATAAGATATGCAGATATGCACCAACACAACACTTATTTCTTCAAATTGGGGCTTTGAACATTTATCAATTAAATATGCATCAAGTTTTACTTTTCATGTACAAGATAAAACAAAACATAACACAAAATTTGTTTACTAACCAATTTAGTTCAAGAGATAGGGAAATGTATGTTCTAGCACAGTCGCGCATACGCGCACGCCACAATCAACCACAACAAATCCCTGTTGATCCAGTACCATACAAGACCATGCAGTGCCTATCAAGGGTTATTCCCTAATAATCAGTGCTAGTCATGTAAAGTCCCTAATAGTCAATGCATTGCAGTGACGTCATCAAAAATCATACAAAAATGAGTCAAAAATTTCTAGCACAATTCCATATTAGTCTACGCGCATATCAAATCATTCAAAAATGAGTCAAAAGGGGAATTCCCTAGTGATAATCAACGCATGCGCAGTCAAGATGTGAATAACTGTGTTAGTCGAGCAGAATGAAATCCTCAAAAAACTTTATACAATAAAGAAATGAACACACGCACTGTGAAACAATTACGGGATATTGCAAAAGGTCATGATTTAACCGGGTATTACAAGCTACGCAAGGCTGAATTGATTTCTTTATTGGGGGACGTACCACAGAGACCGGTCAGAAGGGCTGGACAACAAAAGCCGGTCACGTACCAACACCAGAGGCCATGGACATTTTTGAGAGACAGGAAATGTCAAAAAATCGTTGGATGGTACAACTGGCCAGTTGATGCTGTCCCCAAGCCTATAAAGGAGGGGGTTAAGAGAACTTACGCAGCCTTTAAACGTAATATTATGAATCTCTATAACAGGGCCAGCACAAGACCTACGCTTCATGACGAAGTCGAACAGGAGGCCAAGGAAGACTGGAATATGGAAGATATCGAAAATCTATATGAACAACCGGGGTAAGACTATACACCTCAGGAACATAAGAATGCTCTCCACAGGACCTTCCGAAGTTTCCGCATTCCATGTATAAGAGGAGCCGACGTCGACGGGTATATAGGGATTGTGCGACCAAACGTGAAAACTTTGGTTGAGGAGCAGGTAGAAGATATGGGATCAGCAAAGATACAGTTGTCCCTCTGGATCATGTGGAATAAGAGGACGAGCTCGGAGGGGGCTAACGATGAGTATATTGAGGTGAAGAAGGTCTTAAATAGTAACATGACGTCAATTTACCAGGGTAGCGACGTAGACGACATGCTGCATAGGATGTTTGCTCAAATCAAAACACATGTGGAGCATCCTGCGCTACCCCAGAGTGGCTTTACGATTAGTCGAATCCTATACCTTGACGTAGACTTTCACAATTTAAGGCTAACAAGGGGCTCATCGTATATAGAGCTACCGAAATGGATAACCTCTAAAAAGGCCGTCATTAACCCGGTGAATGAAGACGAGGAGTGTTTCAAGTGGAGTATCATAGAATCATTACATCATGAAGAAATTGGGAGGAACCCGAATCGAATATCTCAGATGAGATACGTAAACCTCTACAATTGGGAGGGTATAGATTTCCCTACAAGTATCAAAAGGATCTACAAATTCGAAGAGAATAACAAGGACATTGCGGTAAACGTCCTGGACATTGCGTTAAACGTCCTGTATATAACGGGAAATAATATCAACATCCTACGTCGATCGGTGCACAACGGACGTACCAAGGTGGTGACTCTATTGCTTATCACGGATGATAAAAAGACCCATTACACAGCCGTCAAATCTCTATCGCGACTCTTAGGTAGTGAGACATCAAAGAACACAAAATCGATGCATTTTTGCCTGAACTGCCTACAGGGCTTCACCACGGTTGAATCGAGGGACAAGCACTATGGCTACTGCAAGGACCACAGGGCAGTTAAAATCACGATGCCAACAGAGGCTGAAAAATGGTTATACTATAGGGATGGCCAACAGCAATTTAAAGTACCCTTTGCTATCTATGCAGACTTCGAGAGTCTACTCATCCCGGTAAAGGATGCGAGAGACAAAAAGACTAAAAAGCTGAGTAAGCATGTACGTCTGGCTGGTGTACCTATAGTACCTTTGCCTATGGAAGTGTACCAGATCCCCTAACAGTATACAGGAGCAAGGACTGTGTATCCCACTTCGGAAACCACATAGAGGATGAAGTGAAAAAACTCTACAATACCTACCCGCTGCAACCCATGATGCCTCTAACAGAGGTCCTGAAAAGAAAACATGACGAGGCATCGAAATGCCAGGGACCATTGTCACTATACAGGGCTGTATAGAGGTGCGGTCCATAACAGCTGTAACCTTAAATACAAGATACCAGGTCACATACCACATATAATCTTTTAGGGTACGACGCACACCTGTTCATTCGAGAATTGGGCGAGAAGTACGACACGCAGAACATTGGTTGCATAGCGGAGAATATCGAATATCGACAGCTGTCGATTCATGCCATCTTCGTTAGACAAATTGGAAAGCAACATCAACGATGAACAGTGTAAAAATCTCCGCTGATTTTTCAATAAGGATGACACGCTTCAACTCATGCGCAAAAAGGGTGTGTATCCGTACGAGTAAATGGATGGATGGCAGAGATTCGAAGAGTTGGAGTACCTACAAAGGAGGCCTTCTACAGCAAGCTGAATATGAAGGGGATCAGCAACAATGACTATACCTATGCTAAAAAGGTATGGAATTGTATTACCCCGGAAGGTGATGTAGTTACCATGGGCGATTATCACGACATCTACTTGACCACGGACGTACTGCTATTAGCCGACATTTTCGAAACGTTTCGAGACGTGTGCTTGACGAACTACAAGCTTGATCCTGCACACTTTTACAGTGCACCCGGTCTCGCCTGGAAGGCAGCACTCAAGTATACAGGTATTAGGTTAGAGCTCCTCACAGACCCTGACATGCTCCTGATGTTTGAAAAAGGTATCCGGGAAGGTATAACCCAGGCTGTGCACCGGTATGCCAGGGCTAATAACAAGTACATGGGAGACCAGTACGATCCAGAGGTTGAATCATCCAACCTGCAGTACCTCGATGCCAACAACCTGTACGGCTGGGCGATGCGTCAAGATCTGCCAACGGATGGCTTCAAATGGGTATCGAACATCGAGATATTCACCAAAAAGCGGATCGAGAAGCTTGTTGGGGACAATAGACATCTTGCCAATGCTGTAAGAAGCCAAACCCGCTGCGCCTTGAAGGAAAACAAGGAGCTCAGCTCCTGGGAGTTTCTTGTTGGCGATATCGCTACGCTGCAGGTCCATATTGAAGCTCAGTTTTTCTGATGGTATGACCTGGGACAACCATGGGGAGTGACACATTGATCATAAAATCCCGATTAAATATAGAGAAAATGGGGATGCCCCATCGCTTGCCGAGGTGGCGAAAAGGCTTCACTATTCCAACACGCAATCCATGTTGACGAGCGAGAACATATCAAAAGGCAATAGATATATTACAGAATAGGAAGCCTGCACCCAACCAAAACACAATTTTTTGACTCCTCGGGAGTCATAAAATGACCACGGTGAAATCCTCTGGGTAAGCATTGGTATATAGAGAGATGTCGTCGCGAGTTATGTTCAACACAGGAGCCATCGAGACCTTATCTAACAACCAGGATCAACCTATGTTTAAACGTTAGGTTTCATTTCAATCATGGCAGTCTTGCGGTTGTTTAGACTTTTTACGATAGTGTACAGGTGCTTGACGCAAATGGAGCTAGTCTCGTCAGAGACTAGCTCTTGCGCATCCTGACGTTTGAACAGTTTTTCGGCGAGGACCTTGTTGTACGACTCTACAAAGGCCCTAAATGTATGGTGGTATTTCGTGGTGCCCCGCTTGATCTCAACACCCTTCCCTTCTAGCAGTTTCGTTACATATGACTTGAATTCGAACCATTTTTGCACTGGAAGGTCTATCTTTGATCATGTCCGCAACCTCGTTAGGTTTTTTTTCGTCTGTAGGGGTCTAGCTACCTTATATCTCGAGGCTACATCAATGCCTGTTAATATGTACTTGTATGTATTGCCATATACCCTATCGTTGGGCATGTAGAGTAGAACAAACTGATACATCTAATTGGGTGTTGTAATGGTGAAATGCGGGTAATCGATCTTTTTAGGGTCTTTGATATGCCGGAGAAATAAGAGTTGACGATACAACCAATGAGTTACTAGCTTTTCTCGAGCAACTTGATGGCCTTGCGCCCGGTCCACACATGTTCTGGGGTGTAGTAGATATTGCTTAGCCTTTCAGCCTCCTCATCGGTAACACTATGTGATGCTTTTGACACGTCTTTATTATACATGTTAAAAACGCGTTCCTACAAAAATTTGTAAGCCGCGAAGCCCAGCAGAGGCAAGGAGCAAACAACGAAGGGCAATTCCCCATCCTGTTGTTGCTTCGAGGGTACGTAAAAATCTTTCAATTGTGGGGCCTTTTTGTTTGAAGTAATGTAGTATTGGTACATGTCGTCATGGAGTTCACGAAGGCTTTTACTGGCCTTTAGTTGCAGTTCCCTTTGCTTTGCAAACCAATCAAGCTTATCTTGTCGATCACGTGTCCACTTTGATTGGGCTGCATTGAACCTCTCTATTGCCTCATCAAGACGTTTCGTCTCCGCCTCACAGTGTCCTGGGAGCTTGCTAAATAGAAAATTGAACGCTAATGAATTTATCGCCGCACCGGCTACTATTACAGCGATAGTGGCCATTTCTCTTTATTTCAATACTCCACCGAGTAAAACCTACAATCTAGTATGATTAATTGAGCATCTTGAAGCAAGTACAAATAACACCTAAAATCCCCAGTTCCATCAGCCTTTTGTCATATGCAACGTTATCCCGTCACTTAGGCGTTGTAGGGGCTTCCGGAGCCATGTAGGCTATCATCGGGGCTTGCTCTGAAGTCGATGAAGAGCGCGTACCGTTCGTTGAAGTATTGCCCGATGGTGACATTCGAGTCGTGGGCACGGAAAATGGTGACGACCTGTTCGAGATGATCTTTTGGAAGCATGGCATGAGAGTATAACTCATTAGGCTCTCCCTCCACCGTCACGCTAATTTTCTCGATCTTCAGATTATAGAACACCTCATTTACCCCAGCATAGGCCTTCACTTTACCGGGATCTATGAACAATAGCAACATGCACTTGAGACTTTTCGCAGGAGTGTCAATTTGAAGGTTGTAGCTGGTACCTGCTTTTTTCAGGGTGACGACCTTGCTACGGAGTATGCGTTCGTAGGGTAGTGTTAATCTTGCATACCTTGACATCATGGCACTTGCCAGGCCTTCATGAGTAATCTTGTCACACTAGGTCCTACGCGTATCAAGGCCCTAGGTTTTACTGACTATCAAACACCTAACAGGGGTAGTAGGGCAACGGCCCAGAACCTCGCGAATGAGGTTGATATTCTTGTGTTGAATAGGGGTGAAGAGAAGGGTAAAGAGGAGGGGATGAGATGATACAGATGGAAACAATAGACGGTATTCAAAATTTTGCGCGCGATGTGGAGGGCTTTGTCGATACTTTGTTTGCTGGCATCGACGATGATGCCACCGAGGTCATTGATATGAATTTCAAGGGCAATATTATCAAATATGACAGCTAAATCGATACAAAAGAGGCCAAGTTGAAAGAACTCAAAAAGCAGAAGGCTGGGATGCAAAGGGATAAGATAATTGACAAACTTGAGAAGGAAATTGGTCTATTGAAAAAAATAGGAAGGATGTATTGGGCAGACAGGGCCTACTCTCGGAGGAGATTTTTAAGCATCTGGAAAATATCAAGGCCGAGTTGATGAAAATCGCCGGAGATGACATGCCTTTGCTGGAGAAGCTTAAAATACTATTCGGAGAGCAGGGTATAACTATAGCAAGTATCGTCTCCGCTATTGGGCTGCTGGTTTCCACCATTGTACTATCCATTACAGGAGGAAGTGCCGCGGCAGGTGGTGCAGGAGGAAGTGCTACAGGAGGTGGTGGAAAAGGGTTTGTAGAGAAGCAACTTGAAAGGCTTGGAAACTTTCTCAAATACCTGGCAGGCAAGGCAGGTGCCGCACTACCCGGGGTTATTGGTACGGTTGTCTCCTTCTTTCTGAGGGCGGCCAAGCATCTGTAAATGGCCATTGCAGCCGCCGCTGGCTTCGTCGTGCTATGCATTGGAAAGAAATAGGGTTATTTTTTAAGCCATATGTAAGCAACGATGAGTCCTACCCCGTCTGGTGCTGGTTTTGTTGGGGTTGTTCAGTCAATGCAGTATCAGGAGGCGTAGGTGGTATGGTATGTTTTGTGGGTGTATATGGTGTAACCTGTATAGTATGATCTGGAGGTGGTATGGTATGTTTTGTAGTATGCTTGGGAGATGTGGGAGGTGTAGTATGCTTTGGAGGTATAGGAGGTGTAGTATGGGATATAGTATGTATAGGTGTTTTGGTAATATGCTTAGGAGGTGTGGTATGCCTTGGAGTTGATTTGATAACCCTCTCTGTATGAATAAGCTTGTTGTTCACATCAACCTGGACACCAACATTTACATCGGCAGGTGCTATGAGAATGTTGGTGTTATACCCTGCAATTTTGCCTATGCGCAGGTTCATGTCCGAGGGCAGCATGTATACGCTTGGCATAACATCAAAATTGACTGGAGTTCGGGCATATTGAATCACTTTTTGAAATTCAGTGATGTCACGCCCTACATTCTCCTGACGTTGGATCATAGCTTCAAACGTCTGCAATAGAATCTGCCTTGCTGTGTAGTTATCAGCAGCAGATCTGATCAAGGATGCTTTGGCCCCTGCTTGCAATCCTAGTAACAGGACCACGTAAACCCGGATACTCTCGCTTAGCTTGGGGTCAGGGTCATTCAGCAGATTAGTTGGGATTTTGATGGAATACTTGGTGAACTCGGGGAATGCCACCTCAATTGCGAGTCCGTAGACACGTACAAGCCCTGATGCTCAAGATTTGTAACACCAAGTGCCTATTCTCCCCTGTTAATTTTTTACCTTGCCTTGGGGTTGTACGAATACATGTTCATCCTTTCTTAAAACAAAGGATGAAACAACTGTATACCACCTACAATATTTGAGGACTGGATAGTAGGATACCTCTAACATCCATCAGTATCATGCCTATATGGCTGAACCTGTACAGCAACAACGAGTTTACCATCCGTAAACTCAGGCCCGATCAGAGGGTGACTCGAATTGAGATCCACAATAGCTTATACAGAATAGAGGATTTGGCGAGTATCAGGAATTGTGCTAGAAATTTTGACTCATTTTTGTATGATTTTTGATGACGTTACTGCTATGAATTGACTATTAGGGACTTTACATGGCTAAGCACTGATTATTAGGGAATAACCCTTGATAGGCACTGCATGGTTTTATATGGTACTGGATCGGCAGGGATTTTTTGTGGTTGATTGTGGCGTGCGCGTATGTGCGACTGTGCTAGAACATACATTTCCCTATCTCTGTTCAATACAACAAATATGATACTAGATTTTCAAAAATAATTATCAAGTGCCAAAGATTTTATTAAAATCTTGCACATTTTCAATTAGACATAGGGGGCCATACCTATGGAATAAATTTTTATCTGATGATAACTCAACTCTCAATATTTTCAGGAAAAATGTAAAAACAAAATAATTAATTACTGATGTTATGGACATTTGTAAATATTTTTAGATGCACACTCTCACATAGACCTTGGTAAATTCAACTAATCATTTTATGGAATATATATAGTTAGAATATTGCTTCATTATATCAAAAACGCTACATGCCCTAGGATCGATGTTGTCCTGCCTCTGCAATTATTGCACAAATTACGGATTTACAGATTGTGTGTTTACGTGAGGTATTTACACCTACCCTCATTGAAATTTTACTTCCCTCTTTCAGACTACTTTAAGCTAAAGCTGAACTTTTTAAACGCTGCCTGAAGCCCTTCAGTTTCACCAGTAGAAGGGATGATTGCGTTATAAGAATAGTTCCATCCCATTAATAGTCGCTTCTTTCCACACACGCACACGCTGAGACGGCAACCAAAGCGGCAACCTCGTCCAACCTCTTTTTCACAACGCGAAAAATCATCCTTGTTCCCTCGTTCAAAAAAATTAGCCCTTATTTGACTGTTAACAAATCGCCAGCCTCAAAATAGAAGAAGCCCAGGGCGATATTGCGCGCAACAGTTTGAGAGGGGGTCAACCTCGTCCCCGGGTCTCTTTTCTCGCCGCCTATGGCCACAGAAAACATTTTTTTAACAGTCTTCAACCCGCTGGAAGGTATAGAAATACCAAAATTCAAAAAAAGTGACACCAATGAAGAGAAATGTAACGCCGTATTAAACCAACGGATTTTGGACATTTCACGCCGTTTGTGAAAGGGAGAGGATGTGAAGCTAAATCTTTTTACAAATGATTAAGCGAGTCACTAGCTATCAAGAGAAACAAGTATTTATCTGTTAAGTGAAATGCTATTCTCAATTTCAATCAATATTTTTATTTTTATCAAATCATGTTATATATAAGAGCGCGCATCAGGGGAGGCGGGCGTAAAGTGTTTTAGGGGAGGGATGATGAGGTTGTTCAGGGCGGATCTTTAAGACGCCCACCCTTTACTCTGTGTGCACGACATGAAAGAACAGTCAAAATTTCTCTGTCTCGCTCATCCATTCGGTTAAAAAAAACAAGAAACATGGGTGAGAAAGTCAATAACAACCTAACTTAAGATGGAGATTGTGGTCGGAACTTATAACCATGTGCTATTTGGTTTCAATTTTGCAAGAAATTGTGAGGATGGTAAAGAGGTGCAATTGCTTTAATCTTTTTTTTTAAGTTGTTTGAGTAATTGTTTTTTATCGACGTTCACGATTTATTGTTACTTAGCATAAGTTTTTGTGGAAGCCCATGCCCATTAGGCGATTCGGTTTTACGTCATAACAATTTTTTTGGAGGTGAGTTTCGGTATTTTAGGTGAAGAGAGTGCAGAGCTGGACATATTGTGGAGTTTTAAGAACAACATTAGGAATTTTGAACAAAGATAATTTTTTGAAGCAAAATCTAGATAGCTAAGCATCATTTCCAGACAGATTTTTATTGTGCTTACCTTTTGTTAGCTAATTATTCTTCCATTTCCACATTTTTTAGCATTCTTCCCCCTACGAACTAGGTTTGTTTTTACCCTGCGAAATTTTAAAAATGGCGGATGTAGCACAAATGTGATTCGTCAATTAAGCACAAAGTGGTAACAAAGCTGAACCGAATCGCCGAATTGTTGTCATTTTACTGATGGCAAAATATTTTCTTATCAGTACATGTGTGATTAGGCCAAGAGAAATTACATCACAGTTGTAACAAATCAGGAAAATTTTATTATTCATTATTCATTAAGTTGCCACCCATTGTTTATGCAGTCAGAGTTTGTTGATTAAAGGAGAACCTTCTACTTTTAAAAAAAATTTATATCAAAAATATATTAGGTGTGGCTAAAGAATTCAGTAATTATTAGTTACTTTCTGACCTAGCTTGTCCACACACGCGCAAAATGTCCAAGGCGTGTAATTGGGCACACACACGCAAAATCTTGTTGATCTCTTATTCTTGTCTAATAAGCGGGCTGTCGCAAAATGTTCGTGCGAAACCGTAAGTAAATAAACTGCCTTAACTTTAAATGGGCTCTGAGATGGAGTTCAATAAAATCCCCGATATGGTAGGCTCCATTCACCATGCTGTTCTTTTTGGCTTGTTTTATCTTTGCAAAATATAGCATCAAAAAGTGGAAAGAAATTTAGGTTCTGTTTTAAAAAAGTGGCCGCGCGTAAAAACATCTGTATCACTTTCTCCACTTATATTTAATTTGTTTCTTTTCTATTCGTCATTGTTTTTGGAGACCAGACAAAACAAAACAGAAAGAAGAAACCACAGCATTGCCTCATGGTTATTAATTATGATAATTAATGCTTATCACGCTCTTTCTTTTTTCATTAGCCTGACAGGGATTACTGCATATTATAAGCCAAAATACCCAATGGGGGAGAATGCTCATTGTGATAGTTAAAAATAGTTGCAGCACTATGGAGATAATTAAATTTAGAGCATGAAAGGGGAAATTCTGAAAATTTTGATATTCTAATTGTCTAGATCTGATAATGTCCACGTAAGGAAACGACTAACTGTTTGAACAAAGGAATATAATCAGAAGGTAAGATAGCTAGCGAGGCAAAGTTGTTTTCAGAAAAAACAACAAGAAGTGGTCAGTGTTGCAAAGAAGTCTGATTTCAGTAAGTTAAAACATTTAAATAATAAAGAATAACACAGAAACTTCGATTGGTTTATCTGATTTATCATGTTCGGAACTTTGTGGATACATTTATAAAAGCATTACAATGGAATCACAGCTATGGATACTCTTCCTCATTCATTATTTTTTTGTAATGGAATGAATCCAGTAACCATGTGATCGATTTTGCAGTGCGTTTATTATCGCATGATTCGTGCAATTAAATGTAATGGCGGTTCTGTAGGCTAAGAGAAATTGGGGTGAGTTTGCTACTTCTATGAAACATTTGAACATGTTCTGGTTGTCAGTTTTAAATAAAATTTCCAGGATAATGTTTTCTCCTGTATATCTTTCAATTTTTACTATAAAATAGGTACCTCAAAAAACGTTGCCTACAGGGTGATTACGCGCTTTTAACCACACTACGAAAAGATAATTTACATGCGTGAAATTAATTTAGAACAGGGTACAGTACCGCTTAAATCTTACTTTACGCGAGTTAGAGGACGTCATGTAACGATCTCATGTCTACATAAAGAACCTTTGCATATCTTTTGTTTTCATTATGAACTTAATTGCTTTATATTTTTATCATTATCCACAAGTCATAATGATAAGATTTGATAGGTTAGGGCATCATTAAGTTGTATATTGCAGAAGTCGCCAATGGCATGCTTCGAAAATGCTTGTCGCTGACACAGCTTAACATGAAGCAAAACTGTACAGAAGACTCAATTGTTACAGTCTTCGCAGAACACCTCTTCTCACAAAACCGAGGGCAGGGCTGACTTATTGCTTGTCGTGTCGTGTGGGAGACAGAACTTCTGGACTGCTTTTTAATATGATATACAATTTTTACGATTATTATTATTATTAAACATTTGATTCCTCTTTCCCACTTTAAAAAGATTTTTTAAACTTTATTCAACATGTTTCTTCTTTAGTATTACATCACAAGAACATTCGTCCGAAAGCTGTATTAAGGTACAGGACACCTAACCCCTCCCATGTCCTGGTTATATTTAACTTGCGTGGGTGCGCACTCTTCTCGCAGTATTCTCTGTGACGATGAAGATCGAACTGGCTAGTGGCATGGTTCCAAATGGTCTTCTGTCTTTCGTTCAAATCTCAGTGTACAGGGTGACCACTCCTCCTTAAATTCCTGAAATAAACCTTAGAAAAAGAAAATCTCCTGAAAAGTACTTAAAATATACTTAAAAAAATTAAAATTTTAGCTATTCTCCTTAATTTCTCCTTATTTCTTATTTTTTCTGATCGTAACTTTTTTGTAAATGTGTTCATGGATTGCCACCAGTAAAATAAGACATATTTCTCTGTTACCTGAAATCCTAATTTCCTATCTTTCAGGCCATAATTGTATAATATGTATTATTTTCTTATCATAGAACATAGTATGTAACATATAGATAGAGAAATAAAATTGTTTTTCTCCTTAATTATCCTTTTTTTTTTATTCTTGTTTGCATCAAAATATCCTTTAAAATGTCAATTTGTCTCCTTAATTCTCCTTAATATCCTTCATTTGTTTTCATTTTATTAGTGGTCACCCTAGTGTAATGCACCAGCCGAGCATAACAGTGTCATCATGAAGGAAAGGGGCCGACTTTAATGTTCTCTATACCTTACGTTCTTCATAATAACACTGACCGTTTTTAATCGTGGCATTCATTCAAATTTCACAACAAAATTACGTTGGCAATTTATTTGACGATGCAACTACGGTATCTTCGTATTTTACGTCAGCAATTACTTGCACATGCAATTTGGCACACTCGCAACTAAATCTCATGGCAGGGCCTAAAATGCTGCATTTATAATAGTGAATTTGCTTATGTAATGCAAGTTATGATTTACGCAGACAAAAAAATATACCAAACAAAACAGTAAAACAGCGTAATGTTTTCCATTTTTTAAAAAAATTTGCAGTTTTGTAAAAAAAAATCAGAGAAGGTATTATAAAGTATATACTAATTATTGAGAACAAAATTAAGTAAAAAGAAGAAGTTTAGAGTAACCTAAAAGTAACAATCACCATGGACACGTGGTAGGTAAGGAATGCAAGGGAAAAGTACAATCTTTGCACAATAATATGACATATTATTCCTACCATCATATTTCAAGAGGAACTTTAGAGGCATTTTTTGCTCTTCAAATCATTTTTGTTCACAATATTCTACACTGATGGTCTTCACCTCTATGTGGTTAGTGTAGCAGTGTAGTAGTGGATTCATAGACTCTGTGAAAGACCTTTATGACCTGTTTCGCTGTATTAAAATTAACTACTATTTAAAGTTTTTTAAACTGATAACAGGGAAAGAAGGGGAATCAAATATTAAAAGGTCATGTGTCAATAGGAAGATGGGAATCAATTGTTGACAGGTCATTTTTCTTTAGCATGTCTCACCATAAGTGGAGCAAATCAAAACTTAATGTAACCAAATGTAATAGCCAATGTTTAACCACAAAAGTTTATATACAAAAATTTTAAAGAGAATTGGTTGAACCCCCTGTTACAAGCAACTATAATTATTGCAATAAATTAGATTTTCAATGAATGTTGGGTTTCACAATTCATAGAAAGGATTTGCACTAATTTTTTTGAAAATATAACATTAACTCGGCTTTATTGTATAGACCCGGTAAACCTGACTTTATTTCATAGGCTGAAACACTTGTTTATGGCAGGAATATTTAAGTAAATATAAAGGGATCCCAAGGTCCTTTTACAAGTTGGACTCGTTTGAAATATTTGCATAAGAAATGCTAAATGATATACCGTAATGCTTTAAATAAACGCCATCTACTGAGTAACTTAGGCAACCTCATCCTCAAGGATTGTTGAGAGCAAGGTTGGCGATACCCACTTGACCATCATACCCCGCCTAGGTCGACAGGTTATAGATCAGTTATTTTTACAACCTTTTTGTTGAAATAAATTCTTTTAAATTTGAAATAAAAGAAATCATGCACACACCTGCTGCTAATACAATATTTTTTTGTTTTATTGCTTAGACTGCTAGTATATGATGTTGAATTATTTTTTAAAAAACAACAACAAATCTTTCGTACAGGGATCGATGTGGAAAGTACATGGACTTTTTTTAACTTTGTTACGACAGTATATTAATTGTTTTTGTCTATAAAGGTCATTAATAATAGCAAGTGAAATTCATAAATTTGCGAACGCTACTGAAATACTACGTAATAGGGTCATGTGCCACTAAAAAGGACTGGAGCTAGTTTGAAATTTTTAACGAGCAAGAAGATCGAAGCGGCCATCTAGGCGACAAGAAAAACAAATATTTAAAAAAAGTGAATATGTCATTGGGAATTTCTATAAAAATCTTTCAGTCCAACTTGTAAAAGTACCTCAGGATCCATTTAAACAAAATAAAAAAATATCAGACTTAAAGGCTTTAAAATTAGAACTGTAAGTTGATTTTCCTGCACCTTGCGTATAAAAAAGCTAAGAATTTGTTTCTAAATCAAGGAACCAAGTAGGTAACTAATTTTTTTCAAAAAGGTGACACAGGCTAAATACATTAATATTGATTTATAGAATGCTTCATAATTTGTTTTAGGAATGGCAATTTAAACCATTATTCACTGACCAAGGCCATACTGGATGCATTAAATCTGTATCTACAGGAGGTAGATATCTAGCTTCTGGCAGCACAGATGAGACTATAAGGTATTTGTTTATATCTAGGGAAAATTAATGAGCAACAAGTAAATTAATTTGACCAAGTCGTTTTTCTGCTAATGGTGACAGTACTAAATCAGACAATGCTGTTTTTTTTTATTTGTAGAAATTAGTTTCAGCCAATGATAACTCTTGCTTCCTTCGGTCAAACAAGCAAACAAAAAAACCAAAAAAAGTAAAATCTCTCTTTTTTATGTATATTTGAGTTTTCTGGCATAAAAATAAACAACATTAACGGATTGTCTCTAACAGCGATGTACGGAACATTCTTTTCTAATGTTTGTATAATTTTGTTATCCATTTATATCTCAGCAATCACAGTGTGCATGATAAAATGAATGGCAAGGAAAGGGGAGGAGATAGTTGCATGTGTCTAATCAATTTTATTTTCTAATTAATTTTTTTTTATTACTTTAATGGTCACCTGTTGCTTAAAGGTATCGAAGATAAAAAAAGAAAATTATCATCTATACATTTTATTTTATTTTTTTTCAATATTTTGAACAGGAATTAATAATTAAGTCCTGGGCACTAGGTTGTGAAATACTTGTAAATTAAACCTAAAAATGATACCTGCTAGAATGCTCTATTGCCAAAGGCAAATCATTTTAATGTACTCAATGTGAAGGCAAAGAAATAAATAGATTAGAATTGCATTCAGCACAAAAGAAAAATGAGCTACAGAATTGTGTTTTAGAGAGAGCTCGTGATATGTTTGTACATGCGCCCACATTCTTGTAGATAAAAAATCAGGACCATATAGGGTAAAAAGGGTTATTAATTAAATTCATAGATTTTTCAGAAACGAAAGGTCCAAAACGCCCTTAAATATTAATCTAATCAACTATTTTTTCGGAGACGTCTCAATTTAGGTAAAAATCCAAGAGCACTGGCAAACAATTTCAATGTGTGAAACAAAATTAAATCACGTAGGTGAAGCATGGTTACGAAGGTATAGGATCATGCATGCAGTTTTAATAAACTTTAAATTTCACAATTATAAAACTTATCACATAACCCTCACCACATTATAACCTGCAGCAACAGTGAAAGTCATAAAAATCAACTTATAACCTGCAGGTTATATACCGGAAAATACGGTAGTAAGGCAGAAGCTACAATAAACAAAAATATTCAGACATAGGCAGTTTTTTTGTCATTTTCCAAATATGGGTAAATATAGTCATATTTCCTAGAATATGTCCAAATTTGGGGAAACTAATTATTATCCTATTATCCTAACTGAAAACTGAGCATTGAGAAGTTCAAATGCATGAATTTGATATAGAAATAGTCTATGCAATTACTTGTGGTGAGGAACTACAAAATGTTCTGTCTCTTGCCTCCACATATTTTGACCAAGATTGTAGTTTCGAGAAAAACACAACATTTAGAAACTAAGTTATATTTCTTTATTATTTTATGGGCCAATTAAAAAGAAAATTCTGGGTTAACCTCCTTTTTAACTAAAGTTTGCAGCAACGTATGGGACAAAGAAATGTATATTAAGTTTGAAAAAGTTAAAATTTTAAATTTAAAATGCGTGGGGTTTTCATTGTGCATGGAGTTGTTATTGAAAACATAAGTTGGTATTTGCTAGCTATTCTGACCTTGACTAAAGTAGTAGTTTATTATTAGTCTGAAGTCTTAGAATCTGATGATTGTCATTTCTAACTTGTGAATGTGTGTTTTATAGAAAAATGATTTGGGTCAGTAGTCAAACTGTTAAATTTGGAAGAGAGAAGAGGGAAAGTGCTCAATGACAACAATTAAATTGCCACCAATATGAAAGTAATTGCTGCCCATAACAAAGAGACAGTGGCATTTTTATTTCCATCACTTGTTACTCATTCAAGAAAATTTGTCGGGAGCTTCCTTAAATGTTCTCTATAACAAATAAATATGGTATATCAGGCTTAGCTAGTATTTCGTGCATCTTTAGCAAAAGATCTAAACCTAAATATGAACATAAAGAAGTTACATGAGCATGTTTAAAAAAGTCTTTTACGAGCGCTTCGCTCACAATCTATGACTAGGCCTACCAAACTGCCTTTTTATTTTAGATTATTTGATATGAAAAAACATCTTGAATTGGGAACGTTAGTTTCTCAATCTGGTATGTAACAGAATTTTTTTTTATTATTTTTTAAAGAATAAATTTTTATTTGTTTACAAAGTATCTCACTTTTTCATTAGGGACTATCACTTGTATAATGTTTTGTGGAACATCACACATGTTGAGTGGTAGTGAAGATGGCACAATCTGTATATGGAAGTGCAAAACATGGGAACTGGAGAAAACATTAAAGGGTCATAGGTAGGGTGTGGTTTTATAACTAATATTTCAAATTATAGCCTCGCTGAGATTTTTTTTCAAAATTTTTTCTAACATCTTTACCATTTTTTGCTCGTCAGTCTGGTTTGGAACCTCACAAATAAAGTTTATTCTTTAAATAAAAGTTTTTTTTATCAAAATGTTAACATAAGATTTGTACTGGAAACTTTTGATGGGTGATACGTGAAAATTGCATGTACTAGCGACTGTCATTACACACCCCTAAACAGAATCATTTGGTGGCATGCTTTCTTAAACAAACAACCTTGCTATTTTTGCTTCGCAACAAACGATAACATTTTGTAATTTTGAAGTCACACAACTAGAAGAGCTATTTGTTGGAAGAAGTTTGTCTTGTCTTTCCTCTTATCATATGCCTTGTTTGGATAAAGTGCATTTTCATATGGAACCTTATTTATGAATCTGAGCAGAGCTTTTTTGCATTTTTACTATGTCGCCTGCAAGGATGGTATTTGTTTCGAACTGGTAACTAACTATCAAAGTTCCAAATTGCAGTTGCTCATCAACAACAAGGTTTGGTTCGAAAAATTTTATTTTAAAAAAATGACGGAATTCAAACTATCAGTGAACCATGGTATCTTAATGCAAGGTGCTAACCAAGTAGCTATCATGACAGAACTAATGTGTAAATATGTAATACTTTTTGTATTGCTTTTTTGGACTGTTGTGTCAATCAAGAAATATGCATTAACATTACTTTAGTTTTGCAAAAGGTATTTTTAACTAATTGTAAAAATAATACCTTTACAACATAAATTTATTTTCACATTGCTTAATGCTTGCAGTGTCTGACAGTGGGTAATTCTTTTGCATGTGGATTAACACTTCGCGAGTGCAGAAAGTGTCAATTTTCTCTTCAAAATACTTAATACATCCTTCCCTTTTTTTCTTATAAAGCATATTGTTGTAAAAAAAGTGTGTAAGTGAACACTTTTGTAACTTTATTTATTTCTTCTTGTTTTGATTTTTTTAGCAACAGCTGCCTCTTTTTTTTATTTTGGTTATTTTGCATCATGATTTTTTATAAGAATTTGAATTGTTTAAAAAACATAGGCCTGTTGTTTAGAAAAATAGAAATAAATAAATAGAGAAATAGGAATAATGACCAGCTTGGTTTGAGTTTCGATATTCTTTTGAAAATGCCCATTTTTGAAATCGTTTTCTCAAAAAATTATTTTTTTAAAAATATTGCTGATTGCCCCATTTAGCTGATTTAAATTTGCACAAACTTAGCTCCATCCAGACGTCTTAAGTTTTTATTGTGCCCAAAAAATTCTTTTAGCAACTGATCAGACATTTAATAGGCTTCAAAAGCTAGCATGATTAATGTTCACAGGCAATGTAGCATACACTACTTTGATTTTTTAAAGTGTGAATTGAACAACAGAATCGAGTGTGTCACCATTGTGAATGTATTGTAGTTGCATCTTTTTAAAGTGAAATAGTTTATGCAGATTCTGCATCATGTTAAATTTGGCATAGGGAACAAAAGTATGCTTAGAACATAGTTAAATTGAAATGTTGGCTTTGTGTCGACTAAAAATACAATTTTACACTAAATCTTTAAATCTTTTATATATTTTTACACACAGTGTTCTATTTCTGCTTCAAACTGAGCCAGAAATAAAGTCATTTCTTTCTAACTGCAAAAGCTTCTGGCCCTGGGTTTTTAATCTTGGAAATTTCGTTTAACTGTAAGTATTTTTTTTACAGCTACAACATCACATTAACTCTTTCTCGGGTTTTTTTATGGAAATCATTTTTCAAGCCATTTCAACTTTTTGTTTATATCTTAACAAGTATAAAGGCAGACAAAAAGACAAAAGAAACACAATCCAAAACCAACCATAGCAAGTTGAAGCAGATTATGATTTCAATCACACCATCATAAATTGATGTACATGTCTGCAGTTAAACACATGCAAGCTAGCTAAAAAGTTACAAAAAAGCTCTTGCTTCAATTGTATAAAAGAGTTTTCTTTTTTTTCATTACCATGCTTTTAAATTAAAATTGTCAATAAAATTACAGTATCGTAAACTTAAGAATATAATATCTTACAACACACTCTAGTTTTAATTGAAAAGAGGTAACAATGAACCGAAACCACACAAACAAGAGAAATGGTTTCAACTATATTTAAGACTTCTCATTTTTTATAAACTTACATTGCAGCAGATGTAATTCCACAATACAGTAACACATGCAAATCATTTTATAATATAGTTCTAGTTTAACTACCCAAAGGTAAAAAATGCAAACAATAAAACTTCATAGGAGGCTGGGTAAGAAGTCGATTTGGCGTGCATTCCATAAGCGAATCAGATTATCAATTTCGTTTTCCACATCTAAGATGGTATCCATTAATGTGGTGGGGGACTTATGAAGTGATCAATGATGTGCATGTGTAGCATATGCCTAGAAACAACCAAAAAAAATAAGTGGTTGGATATTCCTATTATTCTTTTATTATAATGAAAAAATTTAATAAGTAAAAGAGTGGCCTGGAAATTTAAGTTCTATATAAATATTGCACCTGAATTATTTTACACAAGCAAGATAGGTTCGCACACCCTCATGGTCCAGCTGACGTGAACGTTTTGTGGCACATCAACCTAAATACTTCTAAAAAAAGCCTGCTATGCCTTTTAGTTTAAATTTAATTTTTTTTATTATATATCAAATCATTTACTGAAAGCTAAATACAAACAATAATACTGTCAAATATTATGCATGTAATATTTAGAGGCGCAATTCACTCAATTTCACTTCATCCATCTGGTAGGCTTGCGCTGTCAGTTTCAAAGGATAAAACAATCAAGTACGTTCTATTATACATTGTGTGCATTATTACTGTTTCTACATTTTTCTGTTTGTATTATCTGTACAACAAATTATTTATCCGTTGTTACATCATTGTAATAATGAAAGCTTGTTTGTTATAATATGTGAACATCATCTTGTTATTCAGAACATGGAATCTTTTAACAGGAAGACCAGCATACACAACTAGCCTGAAGGAAGGTATGCCTGTTTATTGTGTGACAAACTTGCATTTAAAAATCATATGACAATACATACTTGTTAATGTTATACTTTTATTTTTTGAAGTTGGTGAACTTGTTCGCTGGTCACCTACTGGAGATTCTTATGTTGTTATAGTTGGATGTAAACTGACTGTTTACAAAATAAGTGTAAGTATATACTTAATTGTCCAACTTTCTTTTAGTATGGATATTTTTTTAATGTCTTCAATTTTTGGTAAAATTTCTTTTTAAAAAAGATTGTTTTCAACTTTCAGGACGAGTTCTTTTTTTTAAATGTGTTTCTTTTTCGGTAAAGATTCTGTTTTTAAACAGACGATGCTGAAAAAACTTAACACATTCTGCTTTAATGACTTTATTAGCTAATACGTATACTGTAGTTGTTGCCACAGGCTGCAAATTAAAAAAAAACGTTGATGCTAATTCTAAAATAATTTGTTGCTTCCCATATTTTTCTGTTGTTATTCTTAATATAATATCAACAACCTTAGGCATCCATAGAATAAAAAAGCATGCTACCAGCCCAAAACAGATCGTTGCACTTTTGATTTCTTGTTTTCTTGGATTAGTCGTCTCAAGGGATGTTTGCTTCATGGCACGTATTTGTTTTTTTGTCTCTATGAACAGTACAACATTGGATATAAACAATACCAAGAGTCCTGATAAGATAAGGCACAATGTTGCAGCCTGAATATATTCTTCCAAATATCCCAATTGTAGAAAAATATAGGTCAATACCCCTATGGTTATTGCCATGATTAAAAGAATAATTACTACGTATGTGTAATGGGTAGCTTGTACACGAGCATGGTAAATGAATGGCCATTTTATAGCAATGAGTCGATCAATGGAAACAAATAATAGATTTAAAATCTGTATACAGAACAAAGTGTATAAAAATGGCACAATATAGATGATTCGTTTCCAGTATTTATCTTCAACCAAATATGGGTGAAAAAACAACAAGCAAACTTGATGCACAGAAAGTATACATTGTCCAACGCTGCATAGAATTCCGCAAATAACTAAACTCAGGAAGCATATTATTGGTTTTTGTCGACAAATGTTTCTATTCCGCAACAAAATAACTAAAAATAAAATGTTAACAAATGTTCCCACAATGCATATAAATGTATTAACACTCACAACAGCCTTTCTCGTGGTTTTTAATTCCATTTTAAATTTCGGACGGGTTTACAGTTCCATAACACAGTTTGGCCAGACTGTGCTGTTGATAAATATTTATCAAAAAACTTGATATTAAATTTTTCATTTATTTAACTTTTTACAGCTGTCTTTCCATCTGTTGTATATCCTAACTTTCCTTACAAAACGAATGCAAACTGTTTACAAGACTGTTTTCAATACCGGTTGTTATAATTGATCAAATATTAATGCTTTAAAATAATTTATTACAACACCTAAGGAGATTGCTTTTTTTCTTTGTGTTTTTTTTTTCATGCGTTGGTAAGAAAACCACCTTGCCATAGATCAGATAACTATACTTAAAACATTAATTAACAGCTTCGTAAAGATAATGTTTTATACTTGTTTTACTTTATGTTTATTTGTTGATATTTTCTTTTTTTTTAATTTAACTTTTCTTTATTTTTAGGGTGTTGATGAACCACATGTATATCGTTGTGAGAAGTATATTCTTACCGTTGAGTTTGTCACTGTATGTTTTTGTGTTCCATATTTACTTGCACAATGATGAATAATATCATCGTAAACAATCGTAAACAATGATTTCAATTAAACATTTTTAGTCAGACATTAAATCTGTTATTTAAACGTGTATTTCCACTTAAAATATTGAAAAATTTAATAATGGCTGGGTCTCTTATATATGCCCCTCTCTAGTATTTGCCCCCTTCTGCAGGCAAAATATAGTTTTCGTCATTCAAGGTTACCTGTAATGATATGAAAATATATAAGTATTTGAATTTCTTAGTGTCTATTTAGTATCTATTTAACACCTGTCTTCAATAAAAGCCTCTTAGAAATCTCGACAATAAACACTAAGACATACTATTAATAATGGTAAGTCTTTTTTTAGGATTCAATACTAATAATTGGTGGAGAATCAGATGATGTCATCTTGTATAACTTTGAGAAGAAAGTGGTGCTGCAAAGATTTGCTGCTCATAAAACAAGGTTAGGATAGATGTGTGTGATTTCCTTATTTGATATTGTAGCGCTCAGATCTGTGTTTTTCTATAAAAATTCATTATTACTAGAACAAAAGCACTTTCAATCGCACCACATCCTTATGAGCCAAACAAATTTTTACTCTTTACTGTGGCTTCAGATGGAAACCTGAAAGGGTGGTGTTTGAATCAACAAAATGTGAGTATTTCTTGTGTATTTCTTGGTTTTTCTTTCACTAGATATATCCAAATTTTATTGTAATTAAGGAGGCTCTGTTATAGAAAATAAAAAGTTGTTTATCAAGTCTTTTTCTTTTATAATATTTAAAACTTTAAAATGTTATGTCATTCTTAAACTTTTAAACTTATTATATCATGTCAAAATATCATCTGTCTGCATTTCAAGAAAGTTTCTTTGTAACGTTACAAAATAATCAAAAAATAAATTTATGCTGACTAACTTATTAAATCATCAATAATGCTGTCATTAGGTTGGGTGGGAACCTTTTTTTGCCAAGAATCTTAAGAATGAGAACGGTTTTTAAAGAAATTCAACGACTTTTTATCCTCTAAAACATATAAAAAAATCGTTTTTTATGCTCCTTATAAAGTAGCACCTTTTGTGCATGAAATTTGTTTCTTGTTAATCATAATGTGTTTTCTTATGATGCAATTAATCAGCTTGAAGAAGAACCCAAGCTTCTTGCTGGTCTTGATATTCCTGGTCGACCGACATGCATGACTTTAAAGTTGTCGCCTGCGATAAAGAATCCTACTGAAATTGATGATACTATAAATGTAAAATCACCGTCTTTGTCAAAAAAGAAGAAGAATGCGGATAATTTGGGTAAATATATAGCTACCCTATAATGTTTTTCTTCTGTACCAAATTGATATATGAAAGGCTGATGTCATGTGTTCCTTATGTAGAAAGACAAATAGATTTAAAGAAGAAAGTCAGAAAGAAAAAAACTACATCAACTGGTGATTAGAAGATATTCTCAGTCTGTTTTTAAAGGTATTATTTCATGTATAAATATTTATACTTTAAAAAGGTTTCACTCAAAATAAATGTCAGCTTACTATACATAACACTAATAGAGCTTATAACAACTAGAATGGCCAGGGTGAATTTCTGTTTCTATATTAAGCACAAAAAGTCGTAAAATTTTTCAACAGATAATTTCTGCTTTTTTTTTAATATACTGATAAGGACAAATAGAATTCTATACTAACTTTTATTCAAGATACAGTAACTATTAAAAAGATTGAGAGTGAATTGTAAAACGTATTACATGGTGACAACAAAAGTGTTTTAAACTCTGTGCTTGCCACGCAGAGTTTTTAACCTAGATAACAATAAAAGTCTAAAATTTTTTGTGAAGAATGGGAAGAGGTAATGGAATTACAAAGCTGTTTTTAAAACTAAGCTGTTTTTCATTAGGAATAAAATTGTAAAACAAATTTAATGAGAAAAGCCTTTTTAGAATTTATGTTGTTGAATAAATGTCACTTCAGTTATAGTCCTAAAAAGGTTTACTTAAGTGAAAAGTTCTGCTCTCGAACGCTGTTACTAAGTAGTTATTTGTTGACATTATCTTGGTGTTGTAGTTGCTCGTTTTAACACACGTTGTTCTCCCCATGTGGAGGAGCGTTTTTTAATCGATTTTTCTTTACTTTTGTTTTGATTCTCATCGTTCACCTCTCTTTTTAATGCAGCATAGTTAATATATTCCTAAAAAAAATTGCTGAAAAATTAGAACTTTTCTACACATTCTTGTTCATCCGGTGTGGTAAATTGTGAGTTTTAGCCTTAACATGTTATAATCAGTTTACTAAAAATCTGCTTTTGTGTTAGTCTACAAGCTGCTAGATAAAGTAATGCAGTAGTTACCGCAGTCTTTTGTTCATCCCAGCTTGAAAACAGACTTGCAAATGCATTCGTTTCAAGTCCCTGTTTGATATGAACAATACATACATCTTCCGCCTTTCTTCCTGAGCGCTCCACAAACTCCTAACAAATAAAATACTTTACTTTTTGTTTTTTTTGATAAAAGAACCTGGATATTATGTTACTTAAAGATATAGTATTGGATGCTAGAAGACTTCAACGATTCTGTCAAAGTTTTATTTATGGTGTCTTCTTATCGCTATATTTGAATTGATTAAAACAGGTCAAAAGCTTGAAAGTTACGTAAGGTTATGTTTTTACATACCATTGCAGTATCCCATGCGTTTTTCTTTTCTGTTGAGTTTGCTCCACTTCCTATCCACAAATAGATCTAAAAACACCAATTGTTATTCAGTAAAGTAAAATAAAGAAAACTTCGACTCTATTGACTGTAGAGCTTACTGCACCTCATCGCCAGCATCCATCAGTATGACGTCATCGCCATTCAAATCCTAGAAAAAATATCAACTTTGCAAATAAACTGTTCGTGAATATATTTCTCTTCAACGTTTTGATAAGATATATACAAACCATTTGATCATAGGGTAGGACTTCGTTTACTTTGAAACTTCCAGATGAATTGGAACAGAGAAACATTCGGGGAGTTGTTGTGTTTGCTACCTAAAAGTTAAAGCCATATTGTGTTCATGCATGTAGATATTATTACATTCTTTTGACACTCATAAAATCTGTCTCGTTTACCTGTGTCTTTGTTTTGTTATAATTTGCTCGCCCATTTAACAGTGTCCAAAACTCATGCGTTTCATATCCTTCTTTAAACAATATCAAGTCACTAAAATGTTATAATTTTATTATATTAAAATCGTACTGTGTACATGATTATTAAGCCTCAATAAAAAATGGGGTAATTCTTTGCTAACTTCCGAACATTACCGAATATTACCTTTGAAATGTCTAGAGAATGACTGGTAAAATACTGACCCATCAGGAGATATTCTATCCGCTGCGACAAGTGCACTCTCTTCCTCCTCTTCAGTTGTCAGCTAAAGAAAAATGTGCGTCCGTGAATTATTTTTAGTTAACTCTCTTTGAATAATGGAAAAAAAAACATAGGAGCGTCGTAGAAAAATTTAAATTCGTCGTAGATAAATTTAAATTCGTCGTAGATATTATGGAGATATTTAAATCATTACGGAGATTAGAGTAAGAGGGAGTCGCTATAGAAACAAAATTTTAAGAAAACTTACACTGCCTTTCCATACGAAACTTTTCCCCTCAGTTTGTAACAAAAAGATGTGTTCTGGTTCCAGTAGAGATGCTTGAAGTGGTAACTGAAAAAAACGTTAAACAAGATTTATCTTTTTTGCGTCATTTTTTATCAGTTTATTATTAAAAAACAATCGTAACCTGGATGGCTTTAGTTGTAAGAACTGATTTTCCACTGATCTTAAAAAATTTGTTTTCCTTTTCGTCTTCCTCATCATTTCCCTCTTCTGATATCTTGTTTATATATTCGTTTTTCGATTCTTCCTGTAACAACATTAAAAAAATACATAAGTACCCGTGTGTGGTTTTAACGTCTCAATATTCTTTAGAGAATTAAACTAGTATGCTATTTAACGAGATTGTTTTACCGTTAATATCTGCAATTTTCCTTTGAACAGACAAAGGAAATGGTCTGGTTCTTTGCCATAAGGAACTTGAATTTGTGTCGTGTTAGCTCTTAAAGACACATCTAACTTCTGTGCTAAATGACGGGCGTTTGTTCTGTGTTCTTCTGAACTGCAACTTCCCTGAAGGTTATCGTACTGAATAATTCTAACGTTAACAAATATCATCCCACCCTAATCCTGCCCCTCCCCCCTTTCTCCCTCTTGCAAATTCATTAGCGTGTCAATAATTTAGTAAAACCTAATTCAGCATATAGTGAATAAAATATTCTTTCTTCTTTTTTTTTTTACTTTGTGATTCTTATATTTTATTATAATTATATCGTATTAATATTTTCGGATATGTAAAAATTGATCCGCTCATTCTCATATTTTTTGAGGGAATTGATATGAATCTTGTTAGGTTATAAAAGTACACTTGTTGTAATATCACGCTAGTATTGCGCATGTGCAATGGACCTTCAATAATTTCTGTTGTTCGATTTCTTACCTCCCATATGTAAATGATGTAATGATTGTAAATAGTTGGACTTTCGTATCGTATGAGATATGTATCTGTTTGATAGAAAACACCGTATAGCTCGTGAGGCCACGACACTTTGTAAAAACCTTCCACGCGCCATATCTAAGTGAAAAACAGGTGTTTTTTTTAAATACGTGTCTTTATATGTTAAGTAAATGTTCTTCCGTGATGTTTAAAAACGTTTCAAAAAACATCATCTTACCTTAATTTGACCCAATCCCTCATCAAACATATCTTGCAATATAGATGCATTACTTTGTTCAAACAAGTTCGAATGGTCTTTTTCTAAAATGAATTTTTTTTCTTTACTCTATTAAAAGCTTAACTCCCTCCCTTACCAGAAGGGTTAAAACCTATCCTAATCTGGCCAATAAAACTGCATATCCCACAGTCTTTCGTACAAATTACCCATTATTCAGAATAGAAAAAATCTTTTTTCTATTCTGAATAATGGGTAAAAAAAATTTTTTTTCTTTAATATCGAGTGATAAGCAAAATAGATTTTTATAATCTGTATTTTGTCGGAAAAGGTTAGGATATACAGGAGGAGGTTTTAAGAGAACTGTTTTTGAAGTTTCGGATAATAGCAAGCGACCATACCTATCATTCTAACATGGCCGTTCTCAGTGACGAATCTTTTTTCCGGCCATTTCTTGAAGAACGATTTAAAGTGTTTCGTCTCGTTTCCTTCCATTATTCGAGTAAGAGGAGTGAACCCAGAGTAACCATGCGCGTCACCAAAACTCTATGTGAAAGAAAATATCTAATTATGCAAAAAATTTTGATGCTACATTTTTTTATGAGGATGACATAAGCATCGGGAGTCTCAAATTTGGTCGTTTTTAAGCATACACAAAGTTTAAAAGTGTCTGAAATAACCAATAGTAATATTTAAGTTGTAATTACTCAAAATTTAAATGCAATATTTTTTTCAAATAAGCATATTTCGAGCCTGATCATGTGTTTTTCATAAGCTTATTCCAATAAATCTTTTTGCTATTAAGTATAATTTATGGATATTTTAAGCCTGAAAAAATACTTTTTATGAGCATCCTTAAGCATGCTTTTGAAAGTTCAATTGCTTATAAAAAAAACATGTACATCTTTTAAAGTTTTTTTTTAACTTACCAGCGCATGTTTAAAAGCTTCTTTTTTCTCTTCTTTTGTACATTGGGCACCAGTCCACACATAGAGACCACATTTTCCACCATCAAGAATGAAACAGTCCTACAAAATAGACGCGGTGCATTGTCATCATATTTTTTTTCAATGAACTGCTTCTTGTCAATTTTTGCAAATATTACCTTAGTATTTAGAATGTCTTTTTGCAAATTGTTGGAATCGAGTTGAATGAACTCCATTTCTCCGCTTTCATCTGTTACTCTGCAAAATAAAAACAACAGGTTTCACAATATGTTAAAGTATGGGAGGCCGTATATATCATGTATTTTTGATTGATACAGAGCTGCTGTAAAGAACTTTGAAAATGCGATTTTTTTTTTTCGTTTACTGACGAAGAAAATAAATTTAAATAACAACTCTTGCTAGCGAGATTAGCGCTGGAGAATAATTTTGCCCTAGGAATATTGGAAGTGGAGCGCATCCAGTAAAGTATATCTTATTACGGGAAAGTATCCATAATGGCTGCAGACTCTCCACAATTTTCTATCATACTTTCCTAGATGCAGACGAACCTATGAAAAGTTTTTCATTTAGCACATGTTTTCTATAAGAAGCCATTTTAAGGTAACAAGAGATCAATCATGTTATCTTCTGCATAACAAACTCAAACTTAAGCTAGCTTGGATCAACACAAATATTTGTTATTCTCGCTACCTGAATACTTTGACTTGTGTAGGAGACATGGCTGTTTCATCTTCATCATCGTCTTCTATTTTAGGTTGAATATCACCTCGTCCTCCAAGTGCTTGAAAAAACATGCGCTCTTCCTTTTTATCAACACCTTGATCTAAACACGATGATTTTATTGACGTGATCGATAGAAATGATTGGATGAAGTGAATAATTATAAAATGATTGAAATGGATAAGTGATTTGCGAAGACATAGTTTTACTAAGTATTATTTATGACAAATGAGTAAATATGAGATAGTTTTGTATTTATTTAGGTTGTGTGGTCTCAATGTTTGCTTTTTTAGAGACTTTTGGTGTTTAAACTGCACTACAGTGGAACCTCTATAGCAAACATGAAATGCAGCAGACGCTGCATTTCATGTTTGACATAAGAAGTCTCCTTATAGAGCACATTTCTTTTGGTCATAATTGTATCTGGTATGGAGAGGTCACACTGTGTTTAGTGTTATTTTTGTGCGTTGTTTTTTATTGCTAAATTTCGCAAATATTTTTATTGAAATTTTACAGAAAGAGAAGTTTGTGAACGTTTTTCTACCTGCTATAATAATGTCAGCTCTGCCGAAACAAAAATCATCTCGTATCATTCTTGCCACTTCGATAGCCTATAATGAAAAATAATATACACTAAAGAAAGGGTTTTAATCAGTTCGTTCCAATGATAAAATAAATCACCTTTGCTCTTTCGATTTTACTGCTATCTCTTCCATTCCAGCAGAATATCGTCCACTCGTCATCCAGAAGGAATGAATCTCCTTCGTTAAGTGAAGCAGCTTCTAAAGGAACCTAAATCAGTCGGTAGTGTCATTACAGGCTGTTATGTGTACGCTGTGATGGAGATAGTTTATTTAACGAACCTGAGAAACTCGAACATTTCTTTTCCCTTTAACTTGAAACAATCTTTTTACATATTGTCCTTGTTGAAAATGGACGTACTTTGTGGCTGCACCTTGCAAATACCTAAATCATATGAACTACAATTGACAACTTGTTTACTTAAAGTATGAAGGTAGAAGTAAAACCTTAATGCTAAAAGTAAATTGCTGACTTCTAGAATTTAACTTACTTTACTCCTCTGGGAAATAAATCCAGAAATTCTCTTGTTTCGTGGTTTTGAACCTAAGAAATAATATATTTATAAACTTTGCGACAAACATATTTTTACATTTTTATTAAATGTAACGGACTCATAAAGTACCTGTCTGTATAATGTAACACCATCCATAACGCGGTCGGCTTCGCATGTTTGTTC
This sequence comes from Hydractinia symbiolongicarpus, assembly GCF_029227915.1. Classification (NCBI taxonomy): domain Eukaryota; kingdom Metazoa; phylum Cnidaria; class Hydrozoa; order Anthoathecata; family Hydractiniidae; genus Hydractinia; species Hydractinia symbiolongicarpus. The sequence continues at coordinate 9,727,129 of NC_079882.1, read as the reverse complement.
AATAGCGTTTGTCTCATCCTTCTAAATAAACAAATAATTACCGTTCTATTTTTGCAACTATTGTTCAATTTCAACCAGAGCATATGTCCTGTACAAGGGTATTGTAAAAATCTGTTTTAAAGGAGTTTTGTGTTAAGGAGACATTTCTTGTTGTTTGCAGTACAACAGTTGACCATAATTATGAACTTTTATGACAAACTAGCTTTTTTAGTAATTTCCACATTTTCAAATTAAATTTTCTCAAAGACATTTAAGTCTCTGTTCATACTATGCATGTTACTGTTTTATTTTCTAACAATTTTTTTCTTGTTTATTTGCAGTAAGTAGAAATGACAAAAGCATCCCTTCAAAGCGCACGAAAACGACTTCAAACATTTCCCAGGCTTGTTCAAAGTTGTTCGGGTGAAGCTGCAGTATACGCGAAGTGTGTAGTGCAGAAACACGAAGATATTTCGCCTCATGCTTGCGAGAAAGAATTTCGCTTGTTCAAAGAATGTTTAGAAAAAGCTGCAAGAAAATTGAAGACAAGAATTTAAATTTTTTTTTAGGTTACATGTTGGATACCGGAACAGTTTTTTATAGCAATGACGTCAAAATCAACAGTTTTTGATCGTTATTTTTGTGAAACTGCGACTTTGAGACGTTATTTGATGAATCATAATGTTGCGCTGACGAACGCAGAACTTTATTCCTCCCTCCTCGATTCCGTCACTGTTGCCACTACGTGTAGCAGCAAACCGATACAAGAAAAGTTTTCCTCAGACACAGCTTTCTCCACCAGGGACGTGATTCTTCACGCAGTGGACCACCTGTGTGCTCTCAAACTTCCCAGTGTTCTCTCTTATGGTTATTGTTTCTCCTGGGAAGGTAGCAAGAAGCAATGCATCACGGGTACTCGCTTGCTGACGAAGTATATCAACACCATCGTAGTGTACTTGCAAAGTACTCCGTGGGAAATGTTGCATCGTGCAATCGGTGATGACGTCATGTTTTATTTGCTGGTGAAGACAAGTTTGTTTGTGTTGGTCGAACGCGGTTGTTATGTACAGTTAACTGGTCCTCCATTGAACGAGATTAGTAAGGAGGCTAGACGTTGCCATAATAAATGCAAAGAAGGAACAAAACCAGAATGTTACAGAAATCAAGTGGGTAAGAATCCATTATTTAAAAGTGATCAACGGGGGAGCACAGATCTATTAACTATTTCTGGCATCGGATGTGGAAAAAAACGAAAGTTACACATGGAAAATTTAACTAATAAGAAACGGAAATTGGATAGGAGTAATGGAGACAGTATATCAGCCAATCGTAAGGTATTGGTGGTGGATAAATGTAAAAGAAAATATAAAAGGAATGTCACTAATACCCTGTCAAAACAACCTACGAGTGAGTGTAAAAAAACGAATTCTGTCAACCTCAGAGGTGCAAGAAGACACGTGTTTATACAAAGAAATAAAATGTTATACGCGAAAGTCCTTAAAGATGGCTTCCACAAGAAATTTATTTTAAACAAAATTCCATCTTCCAACCTTGGCGTTTGGAAGCTAATGAACGCTGTTTTTAACTTCTCTTCCGAAAAATGCAGAATAAAACGTATACCTCGTCACTTGTTAGGAATGAAAAATTTATTTCTGATTTTGATTGAAAACTTCAAAATTTGCAAGCTAAACAAACTTTTAAATTTCTACTGTCCAGTTGCAAAGTGGATAAAAGGCTGGAGGAAAGCAACCAATGATCGAACAGCACCAACCAAGATGACGTTCAGTGAAAAAGTGCGATATAAATTTGCAGTCAAATCTTCCGTTGAGCCGCGTAAGGTATTTTTAAACTTTTTTCACGACAAATTATGACTGACTTTGTCCAGCAGTTTCCAGTCGCACTCGAATTTAAAAAGTTGAGTATAAAAACTTCGAGTCTCAAAGAGAAGATGGCGTTAGTATTATTTTAATTCGTTATTTAACTAATGGTGGCCTTCACTTTGTTAAATTTTTAGGTGTACAACTTCTCAAGAGCAGTTTTAAACAAAGTGATTCCCGATTTACTATGGGGATGTCCCCAAAATAAAAATAATTTTTTAAAGTCCCTGTTGACATTTTTGTTGCTTGGACGTTATGAAAAGATCTTACTTAATAATATCATGACCGGCATCAAGTTGTCCTCATTTGATTGGTTGTTTGGAAAAGATGGAAGCAGTCATAAGCATGCGCAGTATTCATTAAAACAGCACGACACCGTTTCGAATGTTTTTCTCTGGATGTTCAATGGATTTGTTGTGCCTCTTCTCCGCAGTTGTTTTTACATCACGGAGACGGGGTGTCATAAAAATAAATTGTTTTATTATCGTAAGCAAACGTGGAGAGTGATTCTTCATGAAGGATTGAAACCAGTGATTGGTCACGTTTACCGGCCTGTGTCGCTTGCGTTTGTTGATGAGAAGTTAAAAAATAAAGACTGCTTAGGTGTGTTTGATGTTAGACTTATACCTGGGCAAAACAAGGTATGGCATTTTTTGCAAGTGTTTGTAGTATCTGTGTATAGCGTCCCTTTAGATTTAACAAAGATCTTTTCAGTTAGATTATTTTACTAAGTATTTCTCGACGAAGCCCTGAAAAACTATTTTGAAATCTATTCATAAACACCTTGAATGTTGAACTTTTCTTTATTTTAATTATTTTAGAGAATTAATTTATGTTATTTGCGGGACTTATGTTAGCGAATTTTGCAAATATTTGCAAAAATATGTCCCGCAAGAATGTTTTTCGGAGGTTAATTCCAAAAAAATAAATTGAACAGGGATCCCCAACCGCAAAATATAAAACAACAAAACTATAAATAAAAAAATTAACAAAATTTATGGTAAGTACACAGAGCGCATGACAACTAGATCACGTAGTGTTTATGTGTTTATGAGTTTTAATGTTTTGATTTTCAGCTTCGACCTATAGCGAACATGAGTCGTTGTTTTCACGAGACGGAAAACAAAAAAAAACTTCTGGTGAAAACCATCCTAAAGAATGTCCATCTTTCTCTACAGCACGAGATTGAAAAGAATCCATCTATCTATGGCGCAACTGTTAGCAACTCTACTGAGGTGTATCATCGTTGGGAAAGATTCGTGCGTCATGTAAAATCTCGACATGAAGTCCTGCCACCATTTTACTTTGCATCGTTGGACATCAGTCGTTGTTTTGATACGTTACCTCATGACCAGCTACTTAACTACATGCCTGAAGTGTTGAGCGCGGATTCTTATTTGATTCGTACATTCACGAGACTTAGGTGCGCACAAAATGGCAAGCTGTCTTCCAAATTGTTTAGGATTGCTACAGATGGTACTGATTGTGATAATTTTGTGGATTTCATCCGACACCGTCAAAGAAGTGGTCTCCTGACCGGCAGAAATATGGTTTTTATCGACAAAGTCTACCGCTGGACAGAATCGCGAGAAAAACTCATTGATTTGGTGTCAAAACATATTAAATGCTCTATCGGTCGTGTTGGGGATAACTTTGTTGTACAAGATACAGGTAAAATTGTTCTGTAAATGATTTTCTTTATTTCGCATAGTCATCTAGCGTGCGTCATTGTAAATGTTAATTACTGTCATGCTTTTTTTCGACATCTAAGTATTTGGGAAAGATTGATATGAACAACACTAGGTGGTTACTAGGTGGCTAGAAACTCCTTAAAACTACTGGAAATGAAATATATATAACAAAAAAGATCCAGGAAAATAATTTTTTAAATCAATATTTTATTTAGATTCTATTTTTGAGTCTTAGGGTTATAGGGAGCCTTTTTTTAATTTTTCCCTTTGTATTTTCTTTCTCATTGAAATTTCTGTTTATGTCCAACGAAAATCCTTCTTAAAAAAGGTCTTGAAAAGTCCTTAAATTTGGTACCAAAGATATACTCTTCGACTTCTTTCAGGTGTACCTCAAGGTTCAATCCTTGCTACAATGTTAAACAATCTTCACTACGGCAAAATGGAGAAGGAGTATTTAACGCAGTTTAATTCACCAAATTGCTTACTCATGCGTTGGGTGGACGATTACATACTTGTCTCAACATCCAAACCCCTGGCAGAGCGGTTCGTCTTAACTATGCACCAATCTATGTCGTCCTTTGGTTGCCATGTGAACCGTAAAAAGACGTTATTAAACTTCCACCAGAGATTATTCAAGTTTGACTTAGCGTGTGTCCATGGGAATTGGTTTCCATGGTGTGGTTATTTTATAAATACTCAGACATTGGAATTCAGTTACAATTACGTCCAATACATAGGTGAGATCATTAACAAAAAGGCACCTACTTGGTCAGTAGTTTTAAAAAAATTGTCAAAAATGTCAGGAAAGAGTCAAGTAATCGTCAATTGAAACTTCAGTTTTTAAAATACTTGAAAGAATTTAATTTCAGATCTGATTGACTGATTTAGCGCCCTTGATCCTAACTAGGCGGTCAATCCAGCACTGTGCGCTTATTAAAAATACTTGTTTATTCTTATGGACGGACTGGGTGGTTAATCGGTCATTTACAGTAATATTTTCATGTATGCTGTATCAATATGCTTGTATCGATTTTATGTTTTTGTAGGGTAAGCCAAACTTTAAAAAGAGCTAAAAAATGAGGGAAATGTCAGGAATGTTTGGAAAATAAGGAGTTAAAGGAGAATGGAGGTCAAAAAACAAACCCTGGCTTAAAATGAGCGTTTTATCTTCCTGAGTGTATTGGTGCACATAAAGATTCTTTAATGTTTATATATAGCCGTAAGTTAGCAGTTTTTCAAGGTCCCGTGATTAGACATGTGACGTCACTAGTGCAAGACAGTTTCAAGCCGCAGGTATAAACATTCATTCAGCGATGGCGTGCTCAGACGGCGACATAGTTTCTCTATGCCCTTTGATGATATTTATGAAAATAGCTCTGCTAGTTCCGTTGCTAGTAATAGAGAATATTTGTGTGGATATGTTGAAGAGACCGAATATAGCAAAGAAGAACTGAAGAAAAGAAAGTTTTCTTCTAGCAGTGACGATAGCGACGATGAAGACGAGTTAAACTCAAGTAGGACAGTAAATCAGTAAATAAAAAATGTTCGTTTTGTCAGATTATGGTGTCATTTTAGAATCTAAATGCTGCGCAGAATATAAAACTTTACTTGGTGATAAACTTGATTCTGGATGCATAACAAAACATCGCGACTTTGACACATTATGCCTCAATATATCCTTTCTAAAAACGTTTTTCATCAGACACCGTCGATATAAAAACAAATTCACCGAAGTAAAAAAATGAACGCAAGGTAGTTTTACTCATAACATAACGCTTTTTTAAGTTATAATGTACATGCATGTTTTTATCGTTTTCGAATGTAAAAACAAAACATCAGCGGAACCATGTACAATTCTTCAAATATAGAAATAGAAGAACTGGTTCTAATTAACTCTTTGAAAGTATTGTATTACTGTCAATGGTGCTACGCCTTTCTTTAGGACTTATAGATTCATTGCCTATAGCCATCATTATGAAAGACTTGGGCGTGGGGAAAGTCATTCCTTCGTGTGTAATTAGTAGAATCCGTGGAGAATTTTCATCACCGGCAGATTATACAGGTTTCAAAGAATTTATGGGTGATGAATTGTAATAGTTCGGTTTCTTTGACGACATACCCGAATGACTTTGTAACCTCATATCTCCCTCAAAAATTGATAAAATTGTACCATTCTTTGGGAACATTTTTATTTTATGACATGAATGAAATTATAACAAAAAATCAAAAAAGTCAAATTTGACCTCAATTCTCCTTTAATTGTGGTGGACACATAACAATTTGTTGGCGCTGTTACATGTCTGCATGACACTATAGAAGGATCGAAAGTCGATGTTGTCTCTTACGTTAAACGTCAGTTGCTATAGCTATGTTTTGTATCATTTTAGGTGAAAACATCCAGGATGGGATGAACATTCAGTGTGGAGCATCGCCAGGTTTAAAGTTGCGACAAAAATTGATTCAAACAACCACAGTGAAAGCATCAGCATTGATTGTAGATTCTGTAATCAACTCACACCATACTGTTCATAAAAATATCTACCATCTTTTCCGCTTTATTGGTGAGTGAGTCATCGTGCGTTATCTTTTTGTGCTTTCAGAAGAAATGTGACAAATTAAATGTTTTCGCAAATTTTCTTGAACGTTTATTTAGAAATCTTTGAAACTATCCACGGGTTCGTCCATAAGCATAATGAATCCCTCTGCCGTCTCCCAGAATAAAACGTCCAAACAGACAGAATACACGTTTTTATATGACTGATAAGTTTTGTTGTAAATATATTTATTTAAGGTCTAAAAATTGGATATGTTTGTAAAAAGGTAACTAAAAAGATTGATTTCCTAATATCATAAAATTCATAAGAGAATCAAATTGACATTTACAAGCCTGTTACGATGCGATAAAGGAATCCAATTTCTAAAGTTTTGCGAGAATAAAAAAAGATATTTGCCATACAATTTTTTTACACAAATTCTCTTCTATTTCAGCTGTAAAATTTATTGCTCATATTCGTAAAGCTTCCAAAGGTAAGTCAGTCACGTTATGCATGCGTTTGTTTGTTCGTTCGTCGTTCGTTCGTTCGTTCGTTCGTTCGTTCGTTCGTTCGTTCGTTCGTTCGTTCGTTTGTTTGTTTGTTCGTTTTGTGACAGCAAGTCAGTCATTCTCTTCTAAATTCTAATCTGTTGAATTAGCTGGAAGATTCAAGTTGCGTATACCATTCCTACTAAGATTAATTCAAGATCTGCCGGCGACCTTTTTACGATCGTGTCGTAATAGCCTACACCGACGACGACTACATGCAAAACGATTAAATTCCTCCCTCGTAAACAGCGACGAGAGTACGACATCTTCGCCGTCATTAAAACGTCAGAAGTTGATCGTGGAACCTGACCTCGCAAGATTTTTATGCTTTCAAGCATTTGTTGATACTTTGCGACAGAAACAAACGTTGTATGGAAGACTTATAGTGTTGTTAATTCGCGAATTGAAAGATTTAAAATATTTCAGTTCTGATGTTGATTTGAACTTGCTGAAGAAACAATCTACCATGTTTGGTTTGATTATAACATGAAATTTATTATTTTTTTACATGCTGTATTTTTAAATTCATTCACTTTTACTTCTTTTTGTGTGTAATCATATCTCCATGAAGTTTGTCCTTCACATTTTTAGGCTGTTGGGATAACAAGGGGGTGGGGGGCTAGCTCCATTCTTTCAGAAAAACACTATGCGAAAACTTACTCCAATTTAGAAATCGCGTAATTACGAAAATATGTGACTTTATTATATGTCGCGTTTCAAATTGTTATTTTATATAGTTTTATGATTAATTTTATACTGAAAAAAACTATATTACTGCTGTTTCTTTTATGCCCATTTCCTAAAATTTAATTTTACACATTTCAACAAAATTTTCAAACTTACCTTGTCAACTTCGGTTCCAATCCACAAATGAAGATCAGTGGTTATATTATCTTTGATTTTTCGTACCTATGAATTATATGAATAACTAGACCTCGCCCCAAGAATGAATGTTAACAAAATATGAAAAATGACTTACGTTTAATACGATGTAACAATCTCCTGCATAAAACGTTCCCAAATTTCCTTTTTTCTGTAGTACGATCTGTTTCTTCTGTTGTAAAAAAATAATTAATAAGGAAAAAAATGTTTAACAGAGAAAGTTTAAGAAGGAAAAATTACTAGAAAAGTCTTTTTACCTCGATCCTCCAAACTTTCATGCATGGCTTGCTCCCAAGATTTTGAAAATGCTCAGATGTGCTCTCCCTGGATGAACCCATCTTGCAGGTTGTGTCAAAACTTCCGTGGTCGTAAAATCGTAGAAAATTTTGTTATTCATTGATATTGTTTAAAATTTAAAACTTTATAATATGGATTAGTTGAAAGAAAATTGCGGAACCTGTTTGAAGTTATAAAATATTAATATTGATGACTACAGTTTGTAAAAATAGTGTACTGTACTCAGCTGAGTGGGAAATAAATTCTTAATTCTCTACAAATCCATGGAAATAATCTATTTTTATAAACATTGTTAGTTTCCATATTTTGTGGTGGGGAAAATCTTCACCTCTAAAATCTAAATTTGGCTAAAAAATTAACTTGTATTAGTATATAGTGTAACATGGTTTCAAGGGCTATTTGGAATAATTAAGCCCGAGTTTAAATGCTATGTTCACAAAATGAATTTTTTTATCGTCAAATATAAATGTTCCAAAGGGCGAAGAAAAAAAAAGAAATTACTATTGATGAAATTCTTTATTATTAAAGAACTCAACTTCGAATTAAACAAAAACACAACTTGTATTCAAACAGAAATAATTTTATGTAACTATATATCAAGTTATTGAAATCTTTTTTCAAGTGCTTCCATTTTTGCGATAAAATATTTGTGTCAAAAGTATAAACAACGCAAGATATTTTTTTCTGATGTTTAAGAATGTAAGCCAATCAAAATCAAGCATAAAATTCTAAACAATAAAATGAAATCGACAATTAGTTATGTTGTAAAAAATATGCAATCGTGTAACGTTCTAAAATCGCGGGCTTTTCTTGTGATTAAAACCAAACAAATCATAAAGTAAAATAAAACCAGTCAATTACAACCCAGTCTTTTTTGTTTGAAATAGATCAGTTTGAGATTTGAAATTGACCAGTTACGCATAAATAACATGTTGATCACTAAGCGGCTTCACTGTAATAGTTTTTAGTCATCAGTGCCGCAACCACGATTTTAACATTTGGAGAGGGGGGGAGGGGTATATAGAAAAATTACATATATGGATATTTCGTATTATACAGTGGCCAGCCGAGGCGCCGAGTGGGAAATTTTTAAAATTTGCATCTCTAGAATGGCGTAATATGTACTTCCAGATGTCAACTCATGGTTTAATGTTAAAATCACGATGAATGTTTCGATATATTTTTGTAATTTAGAAAAGCTGCATTGTTTAATTGCCATCAAAATTTAGATAAAAATTTCCATCAGAAACCAAAACATAGAAAGAGATACATATTTACATTACACAACTACAATAATAATAAAAAATGATAAGAACACTAAAAATTTTAAGGGTGCTGCCACTTTTTAGAAAATTTACACCGCATTTGGACTTTTAAAATGTGCCTGGCACCCCCTTAAACATTCGTTTTGACCATGAGTAGAACATCTGTTTTATGTTTTTCATTTCTCTCATGGCTCTCTTTCTCTGTCTCTCTTCCTTTCTTTTCTTTCTTTCTTTCTTTCTTTCTTTCTTTTTTTAGTAGAAAAATTATTGGGGGCCTGTGTCCCCTGGCCCTACTGGAGGTTATTACACTGGAGTCATATAATTAACTCGAAATTTCGTTTTTTAAAATGTAGATTTTTTGCAGATAGAAATTTCCGCAGCAAACTAACCCCTATCAAATTACAATTTTAAGTCGTGAACATAAATTCACGCGAACAATATATAACTTCGACTTAAAACAACTAAAAATTTCTGCTCGAAAAAATGTTAGACGATGTGCTTCCAAAATTTTGATGAGAATTAAGATCATAAAACGTAAAATTGCAACCTAGCTCGTTTAATTAAATAGTGTTCGGTTAATTAAGCAATAAAAGATCACGTGATTAATTGGCACAAAAAAATGACGTCAGAAGTAATTCATTTAATCACCTAACAATCTTCAGTTGACGTCAAATTGCACGTTACAAAAGTACATATCTGTCAACAGTTCCAACAGGTGTTTATGTGTTTGTGCTTACTTCTCTTGCGATGAGTGACGATTCAGACTACGAATTAGAAGGATTCGGCGACACGGAAAATGATATCGGTGTTTATGACGGAGACCGGAACGCTGACGGAGCAAGACATGGACATGGGAAAGCGTGTTTTCCTAACGGAGATATTTATGAGGGAGAATACGAGGATGGAAAGAGAAATGGCTGCGGATCATACAAATTTAAAGCTGCAAAGTAAATATTTTTACTTTCTCTGTTTTAATAATTTAGCTACATTCGTGGAGGCTGAAAGTTACAATGTAGGTATCCTCACATTCTCGTCCCCAGAACTCTCTGAGATCCTCACTAAAACTGTAACTATGTAAGCAACTGACTTGGTACTTTAATTGCTAAAAAATTGCCTTAAAGTTTATAAACATTTGGTTAGAAGAACATCGAAGAGAGTGTATAAGATTACCATAAACCCAGAAGGAGATTACCTTAAATAACATCCAAATAACCGTTTTAAAAACGAGAAAACAAGTGTATCATGAATGAATGTAAGCAATTATTATAAGAAAACGAAATCTTCGAGCTCTGTTTGCATTTGTCTCAACGTATTTTAGAAACCACAAAACAAAATACGATTAACTGTAAGACAGCAAGGTTTTTAACGGATAGTATACAGTACATAATACACACAGATCGCTTTTAAATTAGTTGAGTTGTGTTCAGCACATAATAAGGGTACGATAATAAATATTATTGAGTCCGAGTGGTCGAAAAGACAAAAAAGAAATGTATAGACGTAACTATGCCACGTTACCATCATCTTTGTTTTTTACGCACTACCAACCTCGTGTCCTGGGTTTGTTAGGTTTTGTTTAGGTTCCACCCAGATATAAGAAACCTATCAATCCCTGGGAACAAGGTTATACACTTAATATAATGCGGAACTCTACAAAAGGGAATGCTCTCTTGCATATTCCTTCTTCTCCCTTCTTTTGTTATTTAAAATCAAGTTGCAGGGCAAGAATTATCTATATCTACAAATACTTCAGATATGTAGGTAAATATTCTAATGGCAAGAGGCAAGGAGATGGACAAATGTATTATCCAGATGGTAGTACATACAACGGACAGTGGAATGATGGAGATAAAAATGGTGTTGGTGTATATACATATCCTAACGGAGATGTTTATGAAGGAGAATGGAAAGATGATCAGAAGCACGGAAAAGGAGTATACACTTATAAAAGTACTGGAACTCAGTTTAAAGGTAGGATTTCAGTGTTTATTACAGAATATTTCCTTTGTGATCTCAAAGAAATTAGGTCTTTTTATAACACCACTCTGTTGAAGATTTTGCTGTAAATCGAAGTTGTTTGAAATTGTGCCTAATTCAAGATTTCTAATCCCGGAAACACTGTGTCAGTCACCCTGGGTAATGAATCTTAAATAAATTAGCAATTTTAGCATTCCTTTTAGGTCATTGGTCTCAAGGAGTTCGCGAAGGACATGCTGAATGGATAAATAACGATCATTCTTACAAAGGGTACTTTCGAAACGATCAACCTTTTGGGCGTGGTTATTTTCTATTTAATAATGGGTGCGAACAACATGGTTACTTCAAAGTCACAAATTTTGTTGAGAAAGTGGATAAAGTGATGGAATTGGTTGGACGTGAAACACAATGGACGAGCACTGCACTTGTTCCCAGTCCACCAAAAACATTGCCGAAAAAAGACAAGTAGACTTATGATTACCGTCTTTTCTAACAGTATATTATGTATTCTAAAAAAATGTGTTCTAACTGTACCACATTCCATCGTTAAATTATACCGACCTCTAGTCTCACACCAGCGTTTATTAACGTTTTTATCAAGTAATTAGATGTTTTGTTCGATCTTTCGTTCGTTTGTTTGTCGTTCTTTCGTTTGTTCGTTTGTCGTTTGTTCCTTGAAACGAACTCCTCGATCATCCTAGTATCCTAAAAGTAATAGTACTTTGAATTTTGTGCAGAAAAAAGAGACTTATTACTATATGTTTGATAACCGATAATGTAGGTGGATCACTTGATTCTAAACAAATAAATAGTCCACAGAACAGATTCCATCTAAAAAATACGCGGCGTCTTATTCTTGAGAATGCACATTTAGACAATTACCGTTTTTTATGGAAAAAATGAATGTTACACTACTTCATCTAACTGAAAGCACTGAGGGACCTCTTTAATTTGAAACAAGGGATATTCAGCTAATTCAAGAAGCAGGGGCATTACCTGGTTGCAATAATCGCTTATCCCAGCTGAGGAAGAACAGTGTTCCATACCCTGACTTTTCCTGCTTCTATACAGCGACTAACAAGAACGGACCGATTCTACTTCCCTGCTTTGGATAGAGCTTTCGCCGAAAAGGTTTCGTTATTCCATTTAGTATAAATGGATTCTGACGAGATGTACTCTTTCGTTATCTAAAACTTTTATAATAGCTTGTTTGGTGAGTAACGGAGGTAGTTTTTCTAGAAACTTTCCCCACGGTTTTTTCAGCCTTGACAAACTGACACAAAGGTGTGACATTATAGTCTATACAACTCTCACATTTTTCCCCGAATATTTTTGTTAGTAAAAGAGGCCATTCCACTCCAGCCGTTTTTTATTTGGTCTGTAACCCTTTTTAGTTCTCCAAGCACTGTAGATCTTCTTTACTATTTCTTGAAAAAAATTGACCTTAACACAAAATGATTTTGGCTTATTATCGAAATTGCTGACCAGCAGAAATTTCCAGTTAAAAATGTAAAACTAACAAGAAAAAATCGGCTTTACTTATTATCATTTTTCACTTGATTCTGCTTTGAAATGAATTTTGGGATAGTCATGTTAAAAGGAAGCGCGAAGTTTTTTGTCCTTTCATATTTTTGCAACAGTGGGTTTTTGTGTTTTTTGAAAATTCCTAGGTAGCATCCTCAGCTGCATCCAACGCTGTTAAAATGTCCAGAGTAAAAATATTTCCGCTCATAGCTGTATGATTTACCAAACATTTTCAAAACATGTCTAAAAAGTTTAAGGAAAATCCTATGTTGGAGCTCGCGCAGTGCAGTACGCAGTACTGTAAAGATCGTAGTAAAATTCTACGTTACGTTGTTGTTGTTAACATTTCTCTAATAATTACGTCATAGCTATTAGCACTAATTTATAGAGCAATTGTTGAATCTAAATATTTTTGGTGAAGGTTGATATTATTAGTATAACTGCAAAATCGTGACAAGATTGTTTATAATAGAAAAAACATGTTTTAGTACCTAATTATGTGGGTTTTTTTATCCTATGTAGTCTGTGCTAACTTGGCGTCGCTTGCTGGCTGTTACCGACAAAAACATGTGCAAAGCACATACGCAGTGGTAGTTTTATTATTTTTATACTATCCCAGGATGGCCTCTTCAGTTCCTAATGGTACTTTTATCAATGAGGGTCCGTCGAAAGGCCTTAGACAATTGCCTAAGATATCAATCCTCATGCAGAACACTGAACAGAAAGAATCGTTTCACACCTTTTATAGTCTCAGGCATGACTGACCCGAGATTGAAGCCCAAGACCTCCCACACTGGAGGTGAAAGCTCTACCAAAAAAACACCAGTCGGTAAATAAAGATGATATATGATACTCTGACCATGCGGTTTCGTAATAATTATAGCTGAGAGTGTGAATTACATTTTGATCACGTGAATCAGCCTACTGAACTGGGTTTTTTCGCTGGCAGCCATCAAATCTACAATCTCGTTTCTACAGCCTTTTTTACGGCTCAGGGTCAAAATACCCTGGAGAAAAGAATGGTCTTGGCGCGACATGGATGTGTCCTGGAAACCACATCCTTGTCCCTCCTCTCTTCTTGCGCCAGAAAAGGTTATCACAGGGCGGTCTTTTTGTAATAAATGCATAAGGCAAAACATGCGCGCTAGGAACAAGCTTACTGGTGGTGGATAATCGCCATATAGCATTGTCGTGTTAAAATTTGCCAACCAGCTTGGTAACTACTAATTTTGCCCAGTGTAATCCCAGTTTTATACCTCTCCAATGAACAAATGAACCACCCGCCTGTTCCCGCCATTTGGCGGATACAATCCCAAAATACCAAAAGTATTGTACCAGCATTGAGTCATCAAACAGCCGTATTTCTATTACGATGATCGTATTAGAGGTGCGGATAACAAGCTTTGATTTACAAAACAGCGCGCGGCGCCATTTGCTGTGTACTGCTGGGCCCGAGGGAGGTGTAGATGGAGTGTTCTCTTTATTTTATCCTTGGAATTAGCGTCTGGATTGATTTTTTGTTTGAAAATACTTTACATCTGTTTTTCGGTGTTCAGCTATTTAGAACAATGGTGGGTGTTTTTGTTTAGGCGTGAAAAAGGGTGGAAGAAAAAGACTACTTTGCCAGTAGCTAGCTACCTGTCAGATGTGATATTGGTTGGGATAGATAGATAGATAGATGTGCATATTTTACATGGCTAGCCTCACAAATATCGAGGGATATACCCTGTCTATTATTTCCAGGAGGGGCCATGGCGTAGATGGAGAGTCCTAGAGTATTTAATGCTCATTTTGAGCTACGCAGACCCAATTAGAGCCCGCGCTCTACCAGACAACTCCCGGCAACATCCAACGGCCCACACAGTGTGCCATCTTCCCAATTTCCCTCACATGGCTTGGGTTAACCCGGGGCTATGGTAACATTCACTCGCCCATGCTGAATCGCCGTCAAGAGGAATCGAACCCCGGTCTCCCGCACAGAGTACGAGAGCTATAACCACTAATCTACGGCGAAGAAAAGTTGATTATTTTTCTCTTTCAGATACCTAGGAGGATAGAAAGAGAGGCGAACATACAATAGGACATACAAATAATAGCTGCACAAGTATTCTTGCAGTCAACATTTTCCCTCTCTAAGCCAGTATAGCTAGTAGTACGAGGTCATATATGTCATGGAGGATTTGGACTACTCTTCAAAAGAGGGTCTAATTGCTGCATACTGCAAAAAGGTGCAGGAGTTTTCAGGCAAGATTAACGTTTTTAAAAATATTAAATTATTTGCCCAAAAAATAGACCTATTCAAAGTGTGATTAAGTCAGTTAGGGACAACTGCAAATTAGACTATTTCTCCTAAATGAGCTAGTAGCTAAATTAGGAGATTTTTAATAACTTAACTTGGGGAGAAAAGTCTATTTGGTAGATGGAAAATTTTAATCAGCGATATCTTCGCAATCATTGTTGGTTGCGCCATTATTTTTCCTGTACTATTTGCTGACTTAGTCATCTTTGCTTAGGTCAAATTTCATAGAATTTGCATGGTGGATATAAAAGTTATACATGTAAACGTGCTTACCGATCAAACTCATTTTCAATCGACTAGAACAAGGTCTGGGGCGAGATTGTCCAAATAGCTTATTTTGTCTATGACAGTGTAATTAGGACATCATAGCCTTACTAGTATATTATTTTCCCACAAAAAAACTGAAGGTTTCGCGCCACAAGCTTTCTTTTTCATTATTTTTGGAACTTATTTGCAAAATGTGTTTATCCACCATCTTTTTTTAAATCAAAATAGTCTATTTAGGCTTTTTTTGAAACACACTGAAAAAAAACTTTGTCCGCAATATCTTTAAGCAATATATTCAAAACGCACCAAAACATTTTCGAAAATAACATTTCTACATTTGAGGGAGGTTTGTTAGATCATTTATAACCTTAAAGGTGTTTATAGATGTTTATATCTTAACGATTTAAAGATGTTTATATCTTAAGAAGTATAAAGGTAGACAAAAAGACAAAAGAAACACAATCCAAAACCAACCATACCAAGTTGAAGCAGATTATGATTTCAATCTTCCGCATTTTTTTTTTACTTCTTTTACAACAGTCTAGAGGATTTAAAATGAAAAAAATTAGTTCTAAATTAAAGGTAGGAAAGTAATGTCTTCTTTATGTCTGAAATTAAGGGCTAAGTCAGGGAAATTGTACTTACATTATATACATCCTACAAAATATGTTGTAACTTGAATAAAATGGCACATGAATAAAAGCTGTTAAGAAAGCTCTTGTGTTTTAATATTTTATAATACATAGACCAGAAGGCTGCAATAAGCAAATTTAGTTGCAATAGCCTAGTTAGGAGATAATTTTGCCTAATTTGTCTATCATAGCCTATTTAGGCGGAATAATTTACAGTTGTCCCTAACTGAAGGTTAATGTTTAACTTGATAGTTTGCTAGCTTTAGTCGATAATTATTACAATCAACAAAAAATACAGATGGCCCAACTTATTATGTGATAGCGAAATAATTTAAATATAAACTTTTTTCTTTCTCTTTGAGCACATAGCTATCTGCATGGCATTTCGGGAATGCTCCAGGCGGGTTCAGGATAATGTGGGTGGTTTCGGAGGACAACCGCTATTTTAATTCAAAAAATTAGTCGAAAAGTCACCATTATATATGCGAGGGTTTGCGGCTTATCAGCACACTCTTCTCTTTGAATTAAATCTCTGTCCAAGCTCCAGCTCTTGCACTTTCCTATACCTGCCAGAATTAATGCCGAATTCCGTTTCCATTAAAGAAAAAAAAACCTGTAGATTGCATCAAATATTATAAATCATCAAATATAATATAGATTGTATCAAATAACCTTTCGAAAACTCCACACAAACAAATTTTCATCAAAGTTTGTTTTCAAGCAGACACTTGAATTATATTGAAAACGCTGAATTCACCTGTAAACACCCGCACTTTTTACAGCGTATGCAGCTTATTGGCACCCTTTTAGCAGTTTTACTTTACTCCACCTTAAGCCAGTAAAGTAAAACTGCTACACCTATTATGGTATGATACATAATAGATTTGAGAAATCAGAGCTAGGATCTTTGGTCAGTGCTATGTGCTCTTCAACCAAAAGTTTGAATTGGTTCCGTATAATATTCCTCATGGAGAAGAAAACCTCTTTGCAGCTGTGGTCCCCTGACCAGCACTAGGCCACTTGCCACTAACTCTTAATGGATAATGGTTTATTTATTTGTCACACAACTATTACAGTAATAGATAATGCAATCAGCTAATGTAAAAGTGAATTCGCAATTCAACATTTTTTTTATAGAATTATTCGCAAAGACAGCATCTCGATTCACACATTGCGAATTCGGACCTGCCAATTCAAACCCTGTTAATTTTCCTTTTGTTTAGCCAATATTTTTTCTATTTATAGCTTCAAAATATTTAATAATCAAATGGAATTTAAATCATGGCTTGAAATTGAACGTGCTGTTTGCCATAGCCGCCTTGCACAATTTCACTTTTCTTCATTTATACCATCTCATTTTACGTTTTATAAAAATTTGCTTATATTTCTTGGTGTTCCACCAACTGGCGAGTCTTATAGCAATGAAAATACTTTGTTGTATATTGATGTTGAAAACGGAGTATGGGAACACATGGATGTAAAACATGAAGGTTATGACTCAATGGATGGATTGGACCCTCACATGTATGTATATATTGTTGTGATTTTTTTAACAAGAGGTAAATTAACTGAAAGTTGTATAACAATTTGTATAAAAAGTTTTAGCATTTAAGAAAAGAATTGGGACCTTAAAATGTCCTTTATATTTGGAAGTTCATCCTTCTTCATTTTAAAGCTTTAGACAAAAATGCAGGATGTGATGGATATGTGTACCTGGCTTCTGTTTGTTAAAGTTTGTGACAGCCAAATTAAAAAGCTTATTAGGTGGAAAATGTTAAAATTCTTTTAAGTATCATAATTATCCGAGCAATAGATGGTAATGGTATAGCAACTTCCTCGAAGTGAATTTTTTGTTCTCCATGCCTGGATCAATAATCTGTTCTAACTATAATCCTTGGATTAAAACATTTAACTTGTTTACAAAAAGTTAAGGAATAAGCATAACTTGAAAGAATTTAAGTTCAGCTATTAATACTGTTAATGTTGTCTAGATATGCTGCATATCACTGGAACTTGCTTCTTGACCCAAGTAAATCTTTAAATACAGCTGGCTCTGGTTATTCTAAAGAAGAGGAACTACTTCGGGAAAGAAAAAGACTTGTGTCTCATGGTATAACTTCATATGAATTTGATACACATGCTGGTCGTGTGTTATTTCGTGCTGGATGCGATACTTATACTGTTGATGTGGCATTAGTTGCATCAGGTGCAACAAAAGTGAGTAAAATTCATTTCAAAAATGATTCTTGTTCTTTAATGTCATATCATTCTCGACTTAACATGGGTTGTACAGGGTATATTAATGACATTTTTTCAATTCAATTTACGTTTTGGTCCTCTGCATTAAGTGTGTCCTTATCACCTTTGGCCAAGTTTTTCTCTGTCTACCTCCAAGCTTTGCCCCAGGAACTATCAAGTCTCTCACTTTCTTACCTGATTATCCTCCTCCATATTTACAAAATGTTCCAACAAACTCAATCTTTTTGTCTGATTCACATCTTCAATGCTACAAACACTACCTCTCAAGCTGGTGTTTAACAGCCACCTTACAATTCCAGTCCTGGTCTTTTGAGGTGCGTGATTGCACCCCAGCACCTCTGCACACTTCTTCAACAATGGAGCAGCATTTTCAATCACGCACCAAAAACATTTTATCACTTCAATAATGAAAACCTGAAATGTCTTGTATAAAGTAATTATTTACCATACTAATAATCAAAGAAAAAAATGACTTAAAGCTTAGAATTTGAATAAAAAAAAAAATTGAATACGTTGCATTTGTTTGTTACTGGCTTTTATTGTTTCGAGATGAATTCATTAGGTTAGGGAATCATTAGGTTGTATATCGCAGAAGTCGCCTGTGACATGCTTGAAAAATGTTTGTCACCGGCACAGTTTAACATAAAGCAAAACTGTACAGGAGATCGAAGGCAGGTCTGACTTATTGCATGCTTTGTCGTGTGGGAGACAGAACTTCTGGACTTCTTTTTAATACAATATACAATATTTTCAATTATTATTACTAAACATATTTGATTTGTCTTTCCCCTTTTATAAAAATTTTTTAAACTTTATTCAACATGTTTTTTCTTTGGTATTACATCACGAGAACATTCGTCCGAAAGCTGTATTAAGGTACAGGACACCTAACCTCTCATATGTTCTGGTTATATTTAACTTGCATGGGTGTGCACTCTTCTTGTAGTATTCTCTGTGGCAATGAAGGTGGGACTGACTTGTGGTATGGCTCCAAATGGTCTTCCGTCTTTTGTTCGAGTCTCAGTGTAATTCACCAGCTGATGTTCTCTATACCTTATGTTCTTCATAATAACACTGACCATTTTTGATCGTGACATTTATTCAAATTTCACAACAAAATTACGTCTGCAATTTTTTTGCCAACACAACTTAAGGATCTTCGTATTTCACGTTGGCAATTGCCGACACTAATTTTAAGGACTGATGAATCATTGATATAAAGTTTTGATACGAGTTATACGAATTATGTACGGAAATTTTGAGAAGGTCCTTTAATAAAGATGCAAATACATTCAAATAATAGGCTTACCAGATGACCACACTTTTCATACATATGTGTTATCACGCACCTCAAATTATGAATAATTACTCTGCCCAAATAAGGCAAGACGTATGAAATTCATCACGTACCTACGTTAATCGAGGCGAGTGAAGTATCACTCAACTGCTAAAATTCATATGACCAGGACTGTATTCTGATAGCATTCCTTTCTAAACATCCAAGATATTCATGCTCTGCCCAAGCAGAACCTATCCTGCAAGTAACACTTTGTTGCTTTCATTCTGTTTAACGACATATCCAGCGGGATTTTCATACAATTATTTTAATAATAGGGCCCCAAACTCAAAGAAAATAAATATTTCTTTTAAATATTTCTCTCCTATGATGCTTACTGCTTTAGAAAAGAGGAAATGAAAGAGTGAGCTGTCTGGCAACAATTTCTTATCAGAGCTTTTATTGGTTAGAACCCCTGCTGTTATACTTCGGTACTCCTGAATCTTAAAAAAAAGCACTGGTTATCAAATGTTCACTTTTTAATAAGGGAATTTTCAGTTTTTTAGCATTGTCATTTTTAGT
Organism: Hydractinia symbiolongicarpus; assembly: GCF_029227915.1. Classification (NCBI taxonomy): domain Eukaryota; kingdom Metazoa; phylum Cnidaria; class Hydrozoa; order Anthoathecata; family Hydractiniidae; genus Hydractinia; species Hydractinia symbiolongicarpus. Next base: position 9,707,240 of record NC_079882.1, on the reverse strand, counting down.
GTGCTGTGCCACGTTCAATATCTACCAATTTGTTTGGAAGCAAAATGGATGCTAAAATTGGACCAAGCAATCCAAATATAATATCATTTATTGACAACGGAGACATTTGGGTGGCAAATATAGTGACAGGTCTGGAAATGAGATTGACATTTGTTCGAAGCACTGGTCGAGATGAAGCTATTTCAGCAGGTGTACCATCATATGTTACTCAGGAAGAATTTGACAGATTTACTGGGTATTGGTGGGAGCCAAGGAAACAACAAGATATGGAAGGTATGATATTATCTATAAAAGTTACAATCAACCACACATAGATGTGTCAGATTTTTTCTGTGTTTGTAGTAAATAAGGGTACTTAAAACCTCACAGGCAACTAGGAAACTTTGTTCAGTCTGTCAAAACATTTTTTCATTATTGAAAAAGTAAATGTCTGATTATATAGTTTTGACCTTTTATATGACTTTTCGTGTTAAAATATTTTACTGTAAATTGTCAATTCTTGCATTTTTGATAATAGAAAAAATCAAACAATTTAAAGGGAGGATGTATGCATTTTAAACAAAACGTATCTCTGAAATCATAAAAGATATTTTATATCAAAAAAAAATCATAAAATCTTAATAATCTTGTGTAAATGTTAGTTTTACTTTTTTGTTGTTGCACTTTTTTTTTAAAACGTTTTTGCTAACAGAAAATGTACTTTATGCTTAGGCTCTCTTGAAGTTCACAAGATCTTATACGAACTTGTAAGTATAACAAGAGTGTATCAATTTCGTGTTGCTTTTTTAGATATAAAGGGTAAGGAAATGTCTAGTAGAGCCTTTATTACAAAAAATGTTTTTTAGAAAAAGTTGTGTTTTTGAGTTTTTTACCATAATGATTGGTAACAGCTAGCCATATTTTCTCGTGAGAGAATAATGAAAAAAAAAACTTTTATTGAAGTGTTAGAAGTTACCAAAATTCTACTTTAAGAGTTCATTCTTTTCCTCACTTAGGTGGATGAAAGAATGGTTGAAGAGCTACCAATATCATCTGCTCCTGACCATAACTTCACAACATTTGTTGAAACTTACCGTTATCCCAAAGCTGGATCTATTAACTCAAAATCTACCTTGCGATTGGTTGAATTCTGTGTAAAGAGTTCCACGAATGAGGTTACCTTAATATATATATATTTTTTTTAACACTTAAAGTATATCCAGATTCATTACATTGATGTATATACATTTTTTTGTTTACATCAGATAGGGATGCCATGAAATATTTTTTAAAAGGGGATTCCACTAATTAAATTGCTTTGCGTGCGTGTCCGCAAAAAAATTGTTCCCATTCGGTTCATTAATTAAGTGAGTGCATTTAGTAAGGATATACAATTATACAAATTTTCCTTTAGTTCCTTGATGGTTCCATTGTTGAATATGAGATGCGTGTTGATTTAGTAGAATTATTTCCCTGGATTGAATATATTGTTCGATGTGGATGGATGCCAGATGGTAAACAGTAAGTAACTTGTTACACTACTTTACATGAATGCAATAATCTATATTTATTTTTTTAATCTATCATCAGTGCTATGATAAAGCAGTTATATTTAATAATTTGATAATTTTAGTATATGGGTTCAAGTATTAAATCGAGCTCAAAACAGACTGGCTTTGCTTAGAATACCATGTTCTGCATTTCGACCAATCACTTCTAGCACTGTTCTTCTGACGGAAACTGTTCGTCAACACAAAATTGATATAATGTTGGAAGAGAAGTCAGACTTTTGGGTGAATGTACGTTTGCTGTTATGCTTGTTGTTGTGTATGAAAAGTGTGGGCTGCAAAGCCAGATTTGTGAAGTTTTTGGTTTCTAGTGTCCAAGTTAGAAAAAATAATTTTTATAACATTGATAAGTCTCTATTTAGAAAGAAAATTGAAAATGTCGTAAGAAAAAAAATGTTGATATTTTGTGTTTTGAAAATAATGTTTTAAAATCTCAAATATCCTCCCTTTTTAACAATCTTTCAAATAAGTAAATATAGAATCTTTTCAAATAAGCACTTAAATGTACATTGCCTACGTGTTTAAAGTTCTGGCGAAATCATCCTTGCATATTATTTCTTTTTAGATTTCAGATATCCTTCACTTCTTACCAACGATACGACCTGATCGAATAAAGTTCATCTGGCTGTCTGAAGAAACACGTTTCAAGCACCTTTATAAATACACTATAACAACAGAATCTGGTGATGGTTATTTTGGTGGAAGTCAAGTTTTTCACAGCACTGAGGGCAACATGAATGAGTGCATAGTGAGACCTTGTCACACATTGGAAAAACAGGTTCTCACATCAGGATCATGGGAAGTGGATGGCGAAAGGGTATGCTAACCCTAAAAATTTGGTCCTGAAAAGGGCCCGCTAAAAATTTGGTCTTAAAACGGTCCGCTAAAAATTTGATCCTAAAAAAGGGTACGCTATAGGCAGATTTATCTGTACATACAAACGTTTATTGTGATCCTTTAGATTTGGGTTGATGTGAAAAATGATTTAGTTTATTTCATCGCCATGAAGGATACACCATTGGAGAAACATCTGTATGTTACTTTTTATTTGAAATTTTTATTAAAGAGATTAGCAGTCTTTGAATGTCTGTTGTTTGCATTTGTTTAGATATTGCGTTTCTATGGCAAATCCAGAGGTTATTCACCGTCTAACTAAACTTGGTCATTCACATTCTGTGTCTATAAACCAGGTAAATGTCTTACATAGATGCGAATTAAAATAATGACATTTATGTTCCCCAAAGTTTCAACCCCAGCTACTTTTATTAGTTCGGTAATCTAAGGCCATACTTATGAGTTCAAACAGGTTGAAACACATGTCTGCGGGTGTTAATAGTTAAACTGATCAGTATATTGTTTTGTTTGTAGGAGTGTTCCCATGCAGTCGTAGTGTCATCATCAATTTCGTCTCTGTCACATGTCAACTTGTGTAAAATCATGCAGAATCCTGTGTACGGGACAGGAAGAATGTCGTTGAACGGAATAGCTTGGCTAGAAGCACCGCGAGGTATAACTTGAACATATAACGCTTTTTTATTAAACTGATCTTTATTTAGTTGTGTACATACATTGCAACTTCTTTCAGCTCTTCCCAGCACGTACATTGTGCCAGAAATCTTTGGATTTACCAATGCCAGTGGTAAGATGCAATTATTAACTTTTATTGTACTCAGCCTAACTATCTCGAGACTATAATAAGCTGATCTTCTAGGTAAATCTATCTATGGCATGCTGTTCAGACCGTCTAATTGCTCCGCAAGAAAGAAATATCCAACAATTTTATACGTTTACGGTGGACCTGGAGTCCAGGTAATTTTTTTTCCAAACAATCTCAATTCAGAATACATACACGGATGTACCATGATAAATCTAATATTTTATTGCAATTACTCATACTTTTTTCATTGTTTTAGCTGGTTTCGAATGCACAACGTTCAGTCCGTCGACTAAACTTGTATGCTTTAGCTTCTCTCGGATACGCTGTTGTAATGATCGATACGATGGGCTCGTGTAACAGAGGCATACAATTCGAAGCTGCTATTCAAAATAATATGGTAACCAACACATTTTTGCCCTAAGTTTATTTTGGTTTTAAAGTTTACTATGTCTTGTCAATGCAAGTTGATTATTACGGCTACAATTTTATTACAGGGTTGTGTTGAGATTGATCAGCAGCTTGAAGGCTTGTCACACATTGCAGAGAAATCTGGGATTATTGATATGCATAGAATAGTCATCCATGGATGGTCCTACGGTGTGTATAACATCTACTTGTATCAATACTGCTTGTTTCATTCTTTTTATTTACCCTCTATTTGTTATTCCTAGGCGGTTATCTTGCGCTGATGGGCTTAGCACAGAGACCTGATGTCTTCAAGGTAAGAATAAGTTATATGTGCTAGCGCTTATCGCTTCTAACATTCTAACGGTTTCTCTCATTATTTAATGTTTTTTACTGTAACGTTAGGTGGCCATAGCTGGTGCGCCTGTTACCTGTTGGGAATTGTATGACACGGGATACACAGAACGATACATGAGTACACCGTCAGTCAACAAAGATGCATACAGAAGAGGATCCGTGTTGAAATATGCGAAACAGTTTCCAAGCGAGTATGCATGATTTCTTTTAACTTCTGTTTATTTTATGTAAAAAATCGCAAAATTTGATTCCTGCAAAATGTGATCAATTCGCGAATATTAAAGACAAATACGACGTCTAGAATCTTAAAACTAGGAAATTTTTTAGATTTTTTTCTTTGCTTGGAGGTCCTGATAGAGCAGACGGCCTTAATTTATTTAAATTTCTAAGCCTTGAAGTCTTGAAACTTTAGACCAAATCGACTACTGATCGTTCATGGATTGGTCGACGAAAACGTTCATTTCAGTCACACGAATGCTTTGATTGCAGAACTAGTGAAAGAAGGAAAGCCATACCAGCTCCAGGTAAGTCGCTTCTTTCGTAAAACACCTTATTGATGTGCTTATTGTGACTTGTGACCTTCACGTGCGATAGCATGATGTCTATTCGAAGTGCATACAGATTTATTATATTGTTATTATAGGTCTATCCAGGTGAACGACACGGTATTCGAAACTCTGCTGCTGCGAAGCATTATGAAACGTACGTCCTTTGGTTTATTCAGCAATACTTCAATAATATGACGTAACAAAAACACCGCCGGGAAGAGTACCAAAAAAATTAAAACTCCATGGAGAAGAGTAGCGGAAATATTAAATCACCACGGAGAAGAGTAGTAAAGTTTGAGTGGATCAGTGCATTGCCTTTGAGCAGGAAAGCCTATTGACTTGAGGCTGTCTGTTTCAGCAATCGGAAATGTGAGGAGGACATTTAGAACATTTTGGAGCAAGTTTGAAGATTCATGTGGTTATGTGATTCCACTATTTGTGACGACGAGTACATGGTTTGGATAAAAAGCGTCAATTTTGACGCCAAGAAATGTTGTGATAGGACAAAAACATTATACAATTTGATATTATTGCGAATTCCAATAAAGATTTGACGAATACCTTTGCTATAAAAGATTCGTGACATCCATTACATAAAGCCACTGACATTCTTTTATCATTGAAACACTATCCACTGTGTTTACACAATATTTATGCATCATGCATTATTCATTACAAAATATTTAAGCTTTTAACCTAAAACATTTAATTTATATATAAAAAAACTAGAATACCAGTACAGCTCGCTTGAAAGAAGTTGCTTTGGTACATTTGTTTTGGGTCGTCTTGAAACTGCTGCGAGCTGTCTGCTTGGATATCTTATTCCATTGTAACGTAGGACTGAATTTCAACAAGTATAAAAAAAATGTGATTTCTTTAACACTTCTTATTAAAGCGTTCGTGACTTTAACTCCAAACATTCGGGCGTCAGCGCTCAATTTGCCCAATCACATTAAAGATGGTAACTTTTTCTGACTTTTTATTGGTTGTTGAATAGTTGTTGCTTGCAAAAGCTTCAAGGTTGTCTCCTTTTAACTTCCAAAGGTGCCAAACCTACAGAGGTTGAGACCACGAAATATTCTATTTCGCATGTTTTGATACTAAATACTGCTGAGATTCAGTTAAGAGCGCCTTAATGGAAAGCAATCTTAAAACGAACTGGAAGGAAAAAGAATAGCATTTGTAAATCGTGAAACATTTATTTTACCCAGCCTTGAAATGAATTAATTGTTTTCTGATTTCTAATCTCCCCTCCACACGTGCTTTTTATTTCTGCGAATTTTTTCTTAGCTTATTTTGGAGACTTTCGCAGGAGAAAGGCGAAAAAACTGCGAGACAAGTTCCAGTTGCGTTATGCAACTATCTCAGGCTTAGGCTTATAATATGATAATTCGATGCTTTGCATTACCAACTACAAAATGTAAGGGAGCAAGATAAGCACCCTCATCCCCAGTTTTTTTTGCTCATATCTCTCATACCAAAACGGTAAAAATTCCTTAGGGACGTGCGTGCAAATATTGATCTGCTAATACAGGATATGAAAAAAAAAACCTTTTTTTATTTAGAAATGTTTACAACTTTTGTAAAACAATAAACATTTTTGATAAACTGATGGATCATTTAGAAGCGAACCCAAACATCGGTGGAAATCTTCTTCACACTAAGAATAAAAAGTTGAAAATCCGAGCTGTGTTACACGTAAGAGAACTATGCGAAGTAAAACGAAGAAGGATGAGAAAGGACATACACAGATTTTTCGATCTTTTTTGCAGTCGCACCATATACACCACCATTTTGCCATGCAGTTTTTGTACTTTCGTTCACACTAAAAATTCAGTCCATCGCAAAGTTAAATTTAAAGAAGAAAAATCTTAGCCAGCAAAAACGAAAAACATTTTACATTCTGATACCTGATAGATATCACCCCTTCTCTCCACCAAATAATTTTTTTACTCTAGACTTTCATATCCCAACTCCGAGTTTCCAACACAAAAACCTTTCAACACACTGCCAGCAACTACCCGTCTTCGATTTCAAATCCCACTAGCTATTAAATAGATATGAATTTTCTAACCTGTTTTTATTCTAACCTCCTTGCTTATTAAATTTAGGCTGTTTATCCTTTCCCCTTCTATTACGCACCGAATAGTATGTGTTCACAGTATTAATAAGTAAGCTGATTAAAAAGGTATTACATACTTGACTTTTGAATGGTGTCATCGTAGTGAATGGAGTACCTGATCCATCATCCAACATTTCGTCAGTTTCATCTACAATTAATTTGATTTTACTAGTTTATATTGTTAATTACTTGTTTCCGTAGCAACAACACTTTCATAATGAACGCAATTATACATGGATAGTAACATACCTTTACTCATTTCCAGTTCATATGATAAGACACTCCCTACCAGTAACAAAGCGATGAAATGAAATCCCTTCATTTTGTTCGATCACTCTATCAAGCATTTCGTTCTAAAGACAACAAATAAATTAACGTTCTTTTTATAAATTCTGGAAGTAAATTTACCAACCTGGGAAACATTCATGCCACGTTAACCTGTTAAAGTGCATGCAACAGCAGCCTGGGTACGATATACTGCGACACATCTGGCAGCTGCAAATCGCCCATCATCAGCCAACCACCTGAGTACACAAACAATACCATATGGCGATGAGCAACATAATTTGCCAGAAAAATTGAAAAAACAGAAATAAAAAGCATTTTTAAAACATAACTTATATAACTTTTGCAAAACGCCTAGTGCTGTGACGTTTCTAGGAAAGAGAAAGTCAGGCCATCTCAATCTAGTACAAAGTAAAAACAAACAACATTTAGAGAGAAAAACTTTGTCTGGAAGCGCATTATTTCAGCTTTCCGCTAGTTGTTCAAAAAATTAAATTTGAGTAAAAAATTACGAGAAAAACAAAAATTACAAGAAGTTATTTCAAGGAACTATTGATCTTCCCTCTCGCATGCACCAACTTCAAAAGTTGATAGGAAGGGTAAACTATGTCTTCAAAAGATTTTATTTTGGATCGAGTTTTACGTATTTACTCGGTTGTGAGAGATGGTAAAGAATCTGACTTGACTCTCCAGAAGTAAATTACAAAAGATGATTTCAATGAGCTACGTGGATTACCTTTCTATCACAAAAACATATTTTGCACTACCTGAAGCATTCTTGAATGGTCATTTTGTGGTTTACACATAAGAGGAAACTGTATCCCTATGGTATTAAAAAAATACAATAAGCCAGCAAAATTTTCATCAGGGCTAATTAATTTTCCAGAGTAAACACGGGAAAGTTCAAGCCAGAAATGATGATGATGAGTCACTAAACGGTTACATCGGATAACTTTAATTATGTTAAGGAGAGAGTGAACCCTTCAGAGAGAGTGAACCTTTTTGGGTTGAGGAAATGTCATATTGAATTGTTTGGAAACAGAAAGGATATCGAAGATTCAAAGAATCTCGGTAAAGTATATAACAGAACTGTTTAGCACAATCTTAAACTTGAAGCCAATTATAACCCATAGCTGACGATATCAAGATAAAGCAACTGCGCTGCATTCAAGAAGACGGTCGATGCCACAAGGTTGCGTAATTATAATAATTGCTTTAATGTGTTTTAGATCCCTGTATTGAAGGATAGATTTATCAGAAAAACAGTGAAATCTCACTTGGCAAATATCTGATCAACGATGGCGAATCTCATTTATGAAAATATTTTAAACGATAAGTTGAATTTGAAGAGATAATTAAGATATGAGACATCTTCAAAAATTTGGGGAAAAAAATTATCCAGAATATATGTTATGTTCAATCTATACCTTAATAAAAGTATCATAGAACATGAATAAACTGGACGAGGAAAATTCAACTCAGTCAATCACATCTGGTTATGTAATCAACAGACTGATGACAGAATATTTCATCTCGATCGTAGTCTCACGATCAATGACTACAAAAATGGGTTCACAAATTTTTTCGCTCATCACTTTAATCTTTGGAAGTAATTATCAACAAAAAGATGATGATGGCATTGATGTTTGGTTATGGATTTAGCATTTAGTGGACTTTATCTTAATTTTATGGCAAAGTATATTTTTTCTTGTGAATTATCTTGTCTTAAAAAATACAAGTAACAATTTATACCCTATATTAAACTTTTAATTTGTAGGCTGCGATACAAAAGATATTCATCAAATGACTTCAATCTATTTGACGAGCAACGTGTATATTTTATGAGAAATCGTTTAAGGCCTTGAAACCTTTTCACCATATGAACCATCTGGTATAATGCACCATTTAAACATAGACTTCTTTAAGGCAACTTCCTGTTCCCTTGTGCTTGCAAGCAATGTACACGTGAATCTGTTTGTAGATGCATTTGAACGTTGTGAATATTGTAATTGTGGAGATAATTCGTGCCATCAAATTACCAAAATTATTACAGTATGTCAATTAAAAAAACAACTATAATTTTGTTTGGGTACTTGCATCTCAAGGTGTACTGTTTTTCTGTTTGTCAGTTGTTCTAAACATTCCAAATATTCTCTCATTTCTATTTCCTACAAAATAGTTATTCAAATATGTCCTTAACACGCACGTATCCAAAAATGTCTTTTATAAAACTGTATATTTCGAAGCAGAAAATAGGCGAAAAATGCAAAGAATATTCACCTCAATAAATGTAAAATGAGCTTGGACATAATAACGTGTAAAAGGTGAATTGTATCCATTTTAATCAAAATTTTAGTCAAAAAAAGGACAAATTTATATTTTTACTGTTACTGAAAGAGTAATTGACCATTATCCTTCATAGTAGGACGGGTGAAGCGATCATAAATGTGATCAAAAATACAAAAACAAATCAGAGTTGAGATGCGTTTACAAATAAATAGGTTGTTTTAATTTAGTATAGCATGCTGGTTAATCAAAAACAGTGTTGGTGCGTATCGTAATAATGCTCATTCAACGTGATGGCGTCAAAACAGAGAGTAGTTTTATCAACCTCGATCCCAGGGCCTGTAGCGTTTTTTGATATGAGGATGAAACGCGTACGCTACAGTCCCTGGGATCGAGGTTGCAGTTTTATGGGTACTGTTTTATCACAAAACAACGAATTCATTTCTCTATTCCAATAAATTATACTAACTAACCAACTTCATCAGCATTTTTTGACTGAAAACTGTTACTGATTTAAGTAAACGTAGCATTTTTTTACATTTCTGTATTATGGATCAGGATTCGTATTTAACAGCGGAAATCGTTTATGCCCAACAAAGGCTCAGTTAAAATACAGTTATAAGACACCTTTTTTCTTATAGATAAAAAAGCCTTGTGGTAGAGCGTTCGCTTCCAGTGCGAGAGGTCTTGGGTTCAAGCTCCGGCCTTGTCATACTAGAGACAATATAACTGTGAATATATCCTTTCTGCTTAACGTTTAGCATGAGAATAGGATTTATATCTTAGACTGTCTAGTTAAGCAATTGCTGTGCTTGCACGGCTTTCGTAGCTTAAATAAGAGGTTTAACTGTACTGGGAACCCATTCGCAGAAGCCTCGTTGATAGCAGACTCAAGAGGCTATCCTGGGTAAATAATTCCAATAATAATAATAATAATTTTATAAGTTATTTGTTATCTCGCTTGGTTAAAAACCATGAACTTAGGGATTCATGTATTTTCAACTGCAAGTTGGCACAACAAAATAAAAACAAGACATTTAATGTGGTATTTTATCCACACAAAT